>NC_058406.1:177658504-177664241 GCF_002201575.2 Neomonachus schauinslandi | reverse complement strand
ACATTCAGGGTAACTATTGAAAGATAGGAATTTAGTGCCATTGTATTGCCTGTAAGGTGACTGTTACCGTATATTGTCTGTGTTCCTTTCTGGTCTATGTTCTTTTAGGTTCTCTCTTTGCTTAGAGGACCCCTTTCAAGATTTCCTGTAGGGCTGGTTTTGTGTTTGCAAATTCCTTTAGTTTTTGTTTGTCCTGGAAGCTTTTTATCTCTCCTTCTATTTTCAATGACAGCCTAGCTGGATAGAGTATTCTTGGCTGCATATTTTTCTCATTTAGTGCTCTGAATATATCCTGCCAGTCCTTTCTGGCCTGCCAGGTCTCTGTGGATAGGTCTGTTGCCAATCTAATGTTTCTACCCTTGTAGGTTACATATCTCTTCTCCCGAGCTGCTTTCAGGATTTTCTCTTTGTCTATGAGACTCGTAAGTTTCACTATTAGATGTCGGGGTGTTGACCTATTTTTATTGATTTTGAGAGGGGTTCTCTGTGCTTCCTGGATTTTCATGCCTGTTTCCTTCCCCAAATTAGGGAAGTTCTCTGCTATAATTTGCTCCATTATACCTTCTGCCCCTCTCTCTCTTTCTTCTTCTGGGATCCCAATTATTCTAATGTTGTTTCGTCTTATGGTATCGCTTATCTCTCGAATTCTGCCCTCGTGATCCAGTAGTTGTTTATCTCTCTTTTTCTCAGCTTCTTTATTTTCCATCATTTCATCTTCTATATTACTGATTCTCTCTTCTGCCTCATTTATTCTACCAGTTAGCACCCCCATTTTTGATTGCACCTCATTAATAGCCTTTTTGATTTCTACTTGGTTGGATTTTAGTTCTTTTACTTCTCCAGAAAGGGTTTCTCTAATAACTTCCATATTTTTTTCAAGCCCAGCTAGTATCTTTAAAGTGATGATTCTGAACTCTAGATCTGACATCGTACTAATGTCCGTATTGAGTAGGTCCCTGGCAGTCGGTACTACCTCTTGTTCTTTTTGTTGAGGTGATTTTTTCCGTCTTGTCATTTTGTGCAGAGGAGAATAGATTAATGAGAGAACAAAATGCTAGCAGAGTAACAACGTCCCCAGAAAATATACTCTAAACAAATCAGAAAACACCTGAAGCAGTGGGAAAAGAAAGGGAAAGAGAGAAAAAAGAAAAAGAAAAAAAAGAAAAAGATAAAGATAAAAACAAAAACAAACAAAACAAAACAACAACAACAAAAAAACCAGAATGTGATCAAATATGATCAGGCTGGTATATAGATCAGTGCCACACACTAGATTTGGGGTGTATTTTGGTCTTTTAGAAGAAAGTGCCTCCCAAAATTTTAAAGAAAGAAAAACTTATATATGTACAAAAATAAGGGTTTATATGATGAAGGGATGGAATATGACTGTAAAGATGGTAATTATAAAAAATTTTATAAAAGGAATTGATAAGAAGTTGTTTGAAAAAAGAAAGAAGAGGATTTAAAAAAAGAAAAAAAAAGGGAGAGGATGTGATCAGGCAGGGGAATAGAAAACACCATATACTAGAGATTTAGGGTATATTTTGATCTGTTAGAAGAAACTATCTCAAAATTTTAAAGAGAGAACAACTTATATATATAAGCCAAAAATATGGGTAACTACTATGAAGGGATAGAATATGACTCTAAAAATGAAAAATAAAAATGTTTTTTTTTTTAAAAAAAAAAGGGATTGATAAGATGTTGGTTGAAAAAGGGAAAAAGAAAAATTCAAAAAGAAAAAAAAAGAAAAAAAGACAGTTAAAAAAAAATTAACTTTGAAAGACTAAAGAATCATGGTAAAAAAGCCATGAATTCTATGTGCAGTAGTCCCCTAGCGCTGGAGTTCTGCCGTTCTCATTGATGGGTAAACTTGGTCTTGGCTGGCTGTTCTCGCTGATCTTCTGGGGAGGGGCCTGTTGCCATCGTTTCCAAATGTCTCTGCCGGAGGCGGAATTGCCCCGCCCCTGCCCCCTCCCAGCTAAGTAATCTGCTCAGGTTTGCTCTCCGGGGCTTTTGTTCCCTGTGAGCTTTCCGTACAGCTTTGGAGGCGGAGAGTGAAAATGGCGGCCTCCCAATCTCTGCCCCGGAGGAGCCGAGAACTCAGGGCCCCGCTTCTCAGTGAGCCCCCAGAGAAAAGCCATCAGTCACCCCCGTCTCCCCGGTCTCCAGCCGCACTCCGTGCTCACCCGGCCTGTGACCGCGCGTTTCTATCTCTGGCACCCGACCCTGGGTGGAGTCTCCAAACCCAGCAGATCCCTGCGGTGCACTCCCGCGTGGCTCCTCCCGGGGAGGAAGGTGAGTCTCCCCGGATCTGCCGCTTGTTGGGTCCCTGCTGGAGGAGCAGGGGCCCGACTGTGCCGCGGATCACGGTTTATGGCAACCCCGAGCTGAGAGCCCGCGCCTGGGCTCCGCCTCTGCAGCCGGCCTCCCTGCTCCGATACCTGGGGGCTCTGCTGCACTCAGGCACCCCCAGTCTTTCTGTGACCCCGAGGGTCCTGAGACCACACTGTCCCGGAGGGTTCCACCCCCCGCTTAGCCACCAGAGTGACGTCCCTCAGCGGAGCAGACTTTTAAAAGTTCCGATTTTGTGCTCCGCGGCTCTATCACTTGCCAGAAGCGGCCCACGGAGGCCCCTCCCCCGCCGTCTATCCTCCCGAATATCGCCTCGGATTCACTTCTCCGCACGTCCTACCTTCCAGAAAGTGGTCGCTTTTCTGATGAGAGAGTTGTTGCTCTTCTTTTCTTCGATCTCCTGTTGAGTTTGTAGGTGTTCAGAATGGTTTGATCCCTATCCAGCTGAATTCCTGAGACCAGACGAAATCCAGGTCTCCTACTCCTCCGCCATCTTGCTCCGCCCCCTGCCACTGTCATATTTCTGAGCCAAACCAACGCTGAGTATGGAGCATCGACCCTCATGGTGTATAAAGTAAAGCACTGTGGTAAACACAGGATTTTCAAATTGTAACATGTAAGTGGTGAATATGGATGTAAGTTCTCCTAGGATGCTCTTCCCCTAAAAACAATGCTAACACTGAGCAAGTGGGAGATTGTACACTGACTCCTTGATAGTGCTGGAGGGAGGGGGTCTGTTAGCAGAAAACACAGCTATGAGCATGAGGTCAGAACAAGGACTCTGGCCCAGGAGGTGGAATAGGATAAACAAAGTGGTGGAGGGCTTGGTCCTTGAGGTTTTGGAGTATTAGGATGTTACTAAGGAGGAGCTCAGACATGAAAATATAAGAAAGCTCTCATAAAAGGAACAAGGAATTAAGAGGTTGAACTAGGTTTTGAAAATGTTCCATAGATGTATTCATTCATTTATTTTAATTTATTTGACTCATCACGGATTTATGAGCACCTGCTAGAATCCAGTCACTCAGTTATATCCTTTCATGGATATCATCTCTTTTACTAGATAAACCAATCCTGAGAAACAGGAGCTATTTTTTCTCATCTTGCAGGTGTGGAGACAGAGGCAAAGAAAATTTGTGCAACATGCCCAGGGCTACACAGCTGCAGAGCTGGGATTTCAACAAATACCAAAACTATGAAAAGGTGAGACTTTTAGTGAGTGAGGCTTGACACCCAGTTGGGGCTGGAGCGACTTATGTCTCTGGAGCAACTTTGTACCACATATAATCCAAGAATCACCTGTGTTAGCTGGGGACTTGTCAAGAATGCAGATCCAGGGGCCATAGTCTCAGACACTCTTGTGGGAGAAGATATAGCGGCAAGGGAGCTGAGGATCTGTATGTTTAACAACCTTGGCTCCCAGGGACCAAGATGAACCTAAAATAGAAGGTTGTGGAGAAAGGTGGCTAAAGCCAGGCAAAATCAAGGCTGGGAGAAACTAATTGATTCAAACAAGGGCATGCAGCCATGCAGGGCCAGTTCTGCTCTCTCTGTGCATCTGACCTTGAGGACAAGAGAAAGGGATAAAGCACACACCTCTCCAATCACTCGCTATCATTGTACTCTGGATCATTTACTTTGTAGCCTTTATTCTTTGGAGAAATCATCATTTGCTGACTGTTTATTTGTTTATATTATTTTGAACAGGTTTATTGAGGTATAATTGATATACAAAAAGTTGTACAAATTTAACGTACACAAATTGGCGGGAATGAACATATACACATATGTGCACAAAATCTTAAGCAAACCGACCACCTCCAAAATATTCTTCTCACGTAACTAAAACTTTATACCCAGGGACAGCTCTCCATTTCCCTTCTTCCCAGTCCCTGGTAACCACCAATATACTCTTTGCTCTATGATTTTGACTACTTTAGATTACCTCATATAAGTGTGATCATGTAATATTTGTCCTGTGACTGGTTTATTTCACTTAGCATAATGTCTTCAAGGTGCAACCATGATGTTTCACATGGGAATAGTTCCTTCTTTCTTAAGGCTGAATAATACCCCATTGTATGTATGTAAAACATTTTCTTTTTTTTTTACTTTACTTTTTATTTATTTTTTAATTTTATTATGTTACATTAATCACAATATATTACATCATTAGTTTTTGATGTAGTGTTCCACGATTCATTCTTTGCGTATAACACCCAGTACTCCATTCAGTACATGCCCTCTTTAATATCCATCACCAGGCTAACCCATCCCCCTAACCCCTCCCCTCTAGAACCCTCAGTTTGTTTCTCAGAGTCCATAGTCTCTCAAAGTTTGTCTCTGCCTCCGATTCCCCCCCTTCATTTTTCCCTTCCTACTATCTTTTTTTTTTTTTTTTAACATTTAATGTATTATTTGTTTCAGAGGTACAGGTCTGTGATTCAATAGTCTTACACAATTCACAGCATTCACCATAGCACATACCCTCCCCAATGTCTATCACCCAGCCACCCCATCCCTCCCACCCCCACCACTCCAGCAACCCTCAGTTTGTTTCCTGAGATTAAGAATTCCTCACATCAGTGAGAGCATATGATACATGTCTTTCTTAGATTGACTTATTTCGCTCAGCATAATACCTCCAGTTCCATCCACGTTGTTGCAAATGGCAAGATTTCATTCCTTTTAATGGCTACATAATATTCCATTGTATATATATACCACCTCTTCTTTATCCATTCATCTGTCAGTGGACATCATGGCTCCTTCCACAGTTTGGCTATTGTGGACATTGCTGTTATAAACATTGGGGTGCACATACCCCTTCGGATCCCTACATTTGTATCTTTGGGGTAAATACCCAGTAGCACAATTTCTGGGTTATATGGTAGCTCTGTTTCCAACTTTTTGAAGAACCTCCATACTGTTTTCCAGAGTGGCTGCACCAGCTTGCATTCCCACCAACAGTGTAGGAGGGTTCCCCTTTCTCCGCATCCCTGCCAACATCTGTCGTTTCCTGACTTGTTAATTTTAGCCATTCTGACTGGTGTGAGGTGGTATCTCATTGAGGTTTTGATTTGGATTTCCCTGATGCCGAGCGATATTGAGCACTTTTTCATGTGTCTGTTGGCCATTTGGATGTCTTCTTTGGAAAAATGTCTGTTCATGTCCTCTGCCCATTTCTTGATTGGATCATTTGTTCTTTGGGTGTTGAGTTTGATATGTTCTTTATAGATTTTGGATACCAGCCCTTTATCTGATATATCATTTGCAAATATCTTCTCCCATTCTGTCGGTTGTCTCTTGGTTTTGCTGACTGTTTATTTCACTGTGCAAAAGCTTCTTATCTTGATGAAGTCCCAATAGTTCATTTTTGCCC
>NC_058406.1:177432199-177658494 GCF_002201575.2 Neomonachus schauinslandi | reverse complement strand
CTGCGGCTGAGGTCGAAGAGGTTGCTGCCTGTGTTCTCCTTTAGGATGTTGATGGACTCCTGTCTCACATTTAGGTCTTTCAACCATTTGGAGTCTATTTTTGTGTGTGGTGTAAGGAAATGGTCCAGTTCCATTCTTCTGCATGTGGCTGTCCAATTTTCCCAACACCATTTGTTGAAGAGACTGTCTTTTTCCACTGGACATTCTTTCCTCCTTTGTCGAAGATTAGTTGACCATAGAGTTGAGGGTCCATTTCTGGGCTCTTTATTCTGTTCCATTGATCGGTCTGTCCGTTTTTGTGCCAGTACCATGCTGTCTTGATGATGACAGCTTTGTAGTAGAGCTTGAAGTCCGGAATTGTGATGCCATCAGCTTTGCTTTGCTTTTTCAAAAGTCCTCTGGCTATTCCGGGTCTTTTCTAGTTCCGTACAAATTTTAGGATTATTTGTTCCATTTCTTTGAAAAAAGTGGATGGTATTTTGATGGGGATTGCATTGAATGTGTAGATTGCTCTAGGTAGCATTGACATCTTCACAATATTTTTTCTTCTAATCCATGAGCATGGATATTTTTCCATTTCTTTGTGTCTTCCTCCATTTCTTTCATGAGTGTTTTATAGTTTTCTGAGTGCAGATTCTTTGCCTCTTTGGTTAGATTTATTCCTAGGTATCTTATGGTTTTGGGTGCAATTGTAAATGGGATCAACTCCTTAATTTCTCTTTCTTCTGTCTTGTTGATGGTATATAGGAATGCCACTGATTTCTGTGCCTTGATTTTATATCCTGCCACTTTACTGAATTCCTGTAGGAGCTCTAGCAGTTTTGGGGTAGAGTCTTTTGGGTTTTCCACACAAAGTATCATATCATCTGCAAAGAGTGAGAGTTTGACTTCTTCTTTGCTGATTCAGATGCCTTTGATTTCTTTTTGTTGTCTGATTGATGTGGCTAAGACTTCTAATACTACATTAAATAGCAGTGGTAATAGTGGACTTCCCTGCTGTGTTCCTGACCTTAGGGGGAAAGCTCTCAGTTTTTCCCCATTCAGAATGATATTTGCTATGGGTTTTTCATAGATGGCTTTTATGATATTGAGGTATGTACCCTTTATCCCTATACTCTGAAGAGTTTTGATCAAGAAAGGATGCTGTACTTTGTCAAATGCTTTTTCTGCATCTATTGAGAAGATCATATGGTTCTTGTTCTTTCTTTTATTAGTGTATTGTATCACATTGATTGATTTGCGGATGTTGACCCAACCTTGCAGCCCAGGGATAAATCCCACTTGGTCGTCGTAAATAATCCTTTTAATGTACTGTTGGATCCTATTGGCTAGTATTTTGGTGAGAATTTTTGCATCCTTGTTCATCAAGGATATTGGTCTGTAATTCTCCTTTTTGATGGGGTCTTTGTCTGGTTTGGGGATCAAGGTAATGGTGGCCTCATAAAACGAGTTTGGAAGTTTTCCTTCCATTTCTATTTTTTGGAACAGTTTCAGGAGAATAGGTATTAATTCTTCTTTAAATGTTTGGTAGAATTCCCCAGGGAAACCATCTGGCCCTGGGCTTTTGTTTTTGGGGAGATTTTTGATGACTGCTTCAATTTCCTTACTGGTTATAGGTCTGTTCAGGTTTTCTTTTTCTTCCCGGTTCAATTTTGGTACTTGATACATCTCTAGGAAAGCATCCATTTCTTCCAGATTATCTAATTTGCTGCCATAGAGTTGCTCATATTATGTTGTTATAATTGTTTGTATTTCTTTGGTGTTGGTTGTGATCTCTCCTCTTTCATTCATGATTTTATTTATTTGGGTCTTTTCTCTTTTCTTTTTGATAAGTCTGGCCAAGGGTTTATCAATCTTATTAATTATTTCAAAGAACAAGCTCCTAGTTTTGTTGATCTGTTCTACTGTTCTTTTGGTGTCTATTTCATTGATTTCTGCTCTGATCTTTATTATTTCTCTTCTCCTGCTGGGTTTAGGCTTTATTTGCTGTCCTTTCTCCAGCTCCTTTAGGTGTAGGGTTAGGTTGTGTATTTGAGACATTTCTTGTTTCTTGAGAAAGGCTTGTATTGCTATATACTTTCTTCTTAGGACCACCTTTGCTGCATCCCAAAGACTTTGAGCAGTTGTGTTTTCATTTGCTTTCATGAATTTTTTTAATTCTTCTTTAATTTCCTGGTTGACCCATTCATTGTTTAGTAGGATGCTCTTTAGCCTTCATGTATTTGAGTTCCTTCCTACTTTCCTCTTGTGATTGAGTTCTAGTTTCAAAGCATTGTGGTCTAAAAATAGGCAGGGAATGATCCCAATCTTTTGGTACCAGTTGAGACCTGATTTGTGACCTAGGATGTGGTCTATTATGGAGAAGGTTCCATGGACACTAGCGAAGAATGTGTATTCTGTTGCTTTGGGATGGAATGTTCTGAATCTATCTGTGAAGTCCATTTGGTCCAGTGTGTCATTTAAAGTCTTTATTTCCTTGTTGATCTTTCACTTAGATGATCTGTCCATTTCAGTGAGGGGGTGTTAAAGTCCCGTACCATTATTGTATTGTTGTTGATGTGTTTCTTTGCTTTTGTTATTAATTGGCTTATATAATTGGCTGCTCCCATGTTAGAGGCATAAATATTTACAATTGTTAGATCTTCTTGTTGGATAGACCCTTTAAGTAGGATATAGTGTCCTTCTTCATCTCTTATTATAGTCTTTGGTTTAAAATCTAATTTGTCTGATACAAGGATTGCCACCCCAGCTTTCTTTTGGTGTCCATTAGCATGGTAAATGGTTTTCCACCCACTCACTTTCAATCTGGATGTGTCTTTGGGTCTAAAATGAGTCTCTTGCAGACAGCATATCGATGGGTCTTGTTTTTTTACCCAGTCTGATACCCTGTGTCTTTTGATTAGGGCATATAGCGCATTTACATTCAGGGCAACTATTGAAAGATATGAATTTAGTATCATTGTATTGCCTGTAAGGTGACTGTTACTGTATATTGTCTGTGTTCCTTTCTGGTCTATGTTACTTTTAGGCTCTCTCTTTGCTTAGAGGACCCCTTTCAATATTTCTTGTAGGGCTGGTTTCATGTTTGCAAATTCCTTTCTTTTTTGTTTGTCCTGGAAGCTTTTGTCTCTCCTTCTATTTTCAGTGACAGCCTAGCTGGATATAGTATTCTTGGCTGCATATTTTTCTCATTTAGTCCTCTGAATATATCATGCCAGTTCTTTCTGGCCTCCCAGGTTTCTGTGGATAGGTCTGTTGCCAATCTAATGTTTTACCATTGTAGGTTACATATCTCTTCTCCCGAGCTGCTTTCAGGATTTTCTCTTTGTCTCTGAGACTCGTAAGTTTTACGGTTAGATGTTGGGGTGTTGACCTATTTTTATTGATTTTGAGGGGGTTCTCTTTGCCTCCTGGATTTTGATGCCTGCTTCCTTCCCCAAATTAGGGAAGTTCTCTGCTATAATTTCCTTCAATATACCTTCTGCCCCTCTCTCTCTTCTTCTTCTGGGATCCCAATTATTCTAATATTGTTTTGTCTTATGGTATCACTTATCTCTCAAATTCTGCCCTTGTGATCCAGTAGTTGTTTATCTCTCTTTTTCTCAGCTTCTTTATTTTCCATCATTTTGTCTTCTACATCACTAATTCTCCCTTCTGCCTCATTTATCCTAGCATTAGAGCCTCCATTTTTTATTGCACCTCACTAATAGCCTTTTTGGTTTTGGCTTGGTTAGATTTTAGTTCTTTTATTTCTCCAGAAAGGGCTTCTCTAATATCTTCTATGCTTTTTACAAGCCCAGCTAGTATCTTTAAAATCATCATTCCGAACTCTAGTTCCGTCATCTTACTAATGTCCGTATTGATTAGGTCCCTGGCAGTCAGTACTGCCTCTTGGTTCTTTTTTTTTTTTTTTGAGGTGATATTTTCCATCTTGTCATTTTGTCCCAAAGACAATAGATGAATGAGAGAACAAAATGCTAACAGGGTAACAACGACCCCAGAAAAATATACACTAAACAAATCAAAGGAGACCTGAAACCAGGGGAAAAGAAAGGGAAAGAAAGAAAGAAAAAAATTTAAAAAAAAGAATATGATCAAATATGATCTGGCTGGTGCATAGATCAGTGCCACACACTAGATTTTGGGTGTACTGGGTCTTTTAGAAGAAAGTGCCTCCCAAAGTTTTAAAGAAATAAAAATTTATATATGTACAAAAAGAAGGGTAAATACAATGAAGGGATGGAATATGACTGTAAAGGTGAAAATTATAAAAGATTTTATAAAAGGAATTAATAAGATAAGAAGTTGGTTGAAAAAAGAAAGAAGAGGAATTAAAAAAAAAAAGGCGGGAGAGAGAATGTGATCAGGCAGGAGACTAGAACAAAACCATACACTAGAGATTTAGAGTTTATTTTGGTATGTTAGTAGAAACTGTATCCCAAAATTTTAAAGAGAGAACAACTTATATATATACCAAAAATAAGGTTAACTACTATGAAGGGATAGAATATGACTCTAAAAATGAAACATAAAAAAGATTTTTTAAAAAGGGATTGATAAGATGTTGGTTGAAAAAGGGAAAAAGAAATATTTAAAAAAAAAGGAAAAGAAAAAAAGAAAATTAGAAAAATTAACTTTGAAAGACTAAAGAATCAGGGGGAAAAAAAGCCGTGACTTCTATGTGCAGTAGTCCCCTAGCGCTGGAGTTCTGCTGTTCTCATTGATCGGTAAACTTGGTCTTGGCTGGCTGTTCTTGCTGATCTTCTGGGGGAGGGGCCTGTTGCCATGGTTCCCAAATGTCTTTGCCAGAGGCGGAATTGCCCCACCCTTGCCGGTCTAGCCTAAGTAATCTGCTTGGGTTTGCTCTTGGGAGTTTTGTTCCCTGCAAGCTTTCTGTATAGCTCTGGAGGACGACAGTGAAATGGCAACCTCCCAATCTCCGCCCCGGAGGAGCCAAGACCTCAGGGCCCCACTCCTCAGTGAGCCCCCAGAGAAAAGCAGTCAATCACTCCCATTTCCCCGGTCTCTGACTGCACTCCGTGCTCACCCGGCCTGTGACCGAGCATTTCTGTTTCCAGCACCCGACTCCGTGTGGAGTCTCCAAACCCAGCAGATCCCTGCGGTGCGCTCCCACAGCGCTCCTCCTGGGGGAGCAACGGGGGTCTCCCTGGATCTGCCACTTGTTGGGTCCCTGCTGGAGGAGCAGTGGCCTGACTGTGCCGTGGATCATGGTTTATGGCAACCCCGAGCTGAGGGCCCGAGCCTCAGCTCCATCTCTGCAGCTGGCTTCCCCGCCCCTATCCCTGGGAGCTCTGCCGCACTCAGGCACCCCCGGTCTTTCTGTGACCCCAAGGGTCCTGAGACCACACTGTCCCATGAGGTTTCCACCCCCCACTTAGCCACTGGAGTGAGGTCCCTCAGCAGAGCCGACTTCTAAAAGTTCCGATTTTGTGCTCCGTGGCTCTATCACTTGCCAGAAGCGGCCGAGGGAGGCCCCCTCCCCTGCCATCTATCCTTCCGAATATCACCTCGGATTCACTTCTCCGCACGTCCTACCTTCCAGAAAGTGGTCGCTTTTCTGTTCAGAGAGTTGTTGCTATTCTTTTCTTCGATCTCTTGTTGAATTCGTAGGTGTTCAGAATTGTTTGATCCCTATCTAGCTGAATTCCTGGGACCAGATTAAATTTAAGTCTCCTACTCCTCTGCCATCTTGCTCCTCCTCTGTATGTACAATATTTTCTTTATCCATTCATCCATCAGTGGACATTTAGGTTGTTTACATATCTTGGCTATTGTGAATAATGTTGCCACGAACATGGGAGTGCAGATATCTCTTCAAGATACTGATTTCATTTGCTTTGGATAGATACCGAGCAGTGGGATTGTTGGATCCTATGGCAGTTCTATATTTCATTTTTTGAGGAAACTTTATACTGCTTTCCTTGAGGGTGACGCCATTTTACATTCCCATCAACAGTGCACGAGGGTTATAGTTTTTTCACATCTTCACCAGCCTGTGTTATCTTTCATTCTTTTGATAATAGCCATCCTAATCTGGACAGCAAATTAATGATCATGAATTTAAGGACCATCACAGAATTGTTTGCCTATATGTCACTAGTACCTGGCACTGAGGAAGTGCCGAATAAATACTAGACAGATGAATGAATGAATGAATGAATGACATACAGGCATGTCAGGCTTTATTTCTTTCCCTGCAAACCTGATGTTTCTTGGAAAGACATGAATCGCCACTGATTGTAATGCACTTCATCTGTTTACTCAATTTTCCCTGTAGGAGACAAAGGAACTGGGAAATTTGGGAAGCATAAACTGACATGATCAGCTCAGACGCTCCCTTCCTCTCCTTACAAGTATGCTGTCTGACACCATGTCCTGCTGCTCCTCCTCCAAAGCCAGGCTGTCCTTAACCTAATGCTGCCTGCCCCCATTCAGAGCCACCTGTAACCCATGGGTAATTAGCTCAGTTCTAGATTTAAGTACTAGGCTCCATAGGCTCTCACTCCAAGCTATAGTCCAACTCTGTCTTCCCAGTACGAAGGGGACAGTTTGGTGCTCTATCCACCAAGATATTTTTTTTTCCCTATCCATTTGTCTAGAACCTGGGTTGGGAAGAGGGGTGCCATTTATCAGGCAGTTTCAGAAACCCCCCAGCATTCTGTGACTCTAAAATAATCTAACAGACTCCATGTTCTTTAAAGAACCCAACAAGTTGGAAAGCTGTTTTTCTGGAAGCAGTATGTTGTAGTAGGGATAGCCCAGGAGTCAAAGTCCTTGCCACCATCCCCGGTGTCACTACTTACCTGCTGTGTGGCCCAACCACAGCATTTGACCTCTAGGACCTTCAATTTCATTACTGCTAAAATTAGGATGTTAATTCCTGCTGGCACTGTTCTGAGGATTCTATAAATCAAATAGACCTACATTACTGAAAGCATTTTGTTAAATGAAGAGCAGCATATATGTTCGGGGAAATCATTATTATTACTGAAATAGAACAATGTTACAGAGTTTCATAATCATTATCAGCCCAAGTGCAGTGATTAAATTCTCTTTCCCTGAGCAGACACACATAAAATATTATGCATATTTCTCTGGGGCACCTCAAGCTCCATAAACTGATTCATTATAATAAGAGAATTATTCCTGGTTTTGGATACAAAAGAAGTATTTTTCCTGAATTGTCTATAAGAGTGCCATTTTCTTAACTATGGAATGAATATTTTTTATCTTATAGTTATAACTGAATGTGATTTGCCTCTTGTTACATTTCTTCAGTATGTGGATTTCTTCCATTAAAAAAGCTGTTCATTAATAAATTTGTCCACATCTAATTTCAGAAAGCACAAAGGTGACAATGGAGTCATCATAGGATTTCAAATTCATCACTGCAGTGTTGCATATTTCAGATTTTAGTATATGTGCTGCTGAAGCGAGCACGCATATTTCAGATTTTAAATGAGAAAAAAATTTCATTGGTGTAGGTATTTTCTTACTCGAAAAAAACATGGGTTTTGAGGTTTTGGTTTCAGGTTGCTACTTTATGACTTTTTAGCTATGTTCCATCAGGTAACCGCCCCCCCACCCCCCACCCCACCGCAACCTCTCAGAGCTTTGGTTTCTTTACTTTAAAAGAGGTTTGAATAACATAACATAATAAAATTTAAAAAAAGAGGTTTGAAGGATGAATGAGATAATGCATTTCAAGCTAAGAATAAAGTACATATTACAAACTTCATAATATTCACTTAATCCCTCATTCTTGGGCACTGAGTAAAAATCAACTTGTAATTATAAAATTTCTGAATATTATAGGTTTAAGTACATACAGTAAGAAACAGCAAAAGAAGTCTAAATCAATAAAATTCTGTTGGCAGAGATGTCTGGGTCATTTGCCAGAACAGTCTATAGTTGCATTAATTTGGCACCATTGGAAAGTCATTTTTTTTTAAATGTCATTCTAAGTATTGTGTGATCATTAAACTTAGCAGGTTTATCATCAGTTCCAAGATATAATCAACTGGATCCTCCTAGAAAACCCCAAGAAGTCATTTTCACCAGTTGGAAAATAATTTTAATCCTTTTAAATAATGTTGGAATAAACTGGAATATTTTACTGTGAAGCTCACTACATGGCCAAACCTTATTCATTGTGTAAAATTGAGAAAAAACACATGAGAACCTCCCCAAATAGACATTTATGATATGGTTGGCTGAGGGATAGAAAACCTCGGCCAAACAGCTCATTCCAGGCTATGGTCTACAAACTCGGGGTGTTGTACACAGTTATGATCTCTGCCAAGTCAGAGCATGGACAAAGAACCTCC
This sequence comes from Neomonachus schauinslandi, assembly GCF_002201575.2. Taxonomy (NCBI): domain Eukaryota; kingdom Metazoa; phylum Chordata; class Mammalia; order Carnivora; family Phocidae; genus Neomonachus; species Neomonachus schauinslandi. The sequence goes on along the minus strand of NC_058406.1, from coordinate 177,650,146 downwards.
ACAGAAGTGGGAGAAAGAGGCTCTGATGCATATTGGCAGGCATGGCGGTGCTGGAGAACTCCTTCTATTACCTGAATAACAGATTCATTCTTCCAAGAAATTACTGAGGAGAAAGCTAAGTGTGGAGGTAAAGGGAAAATTGAACTCAAGCTTTGGTGTTTGAAGGGGCTTATGAATAATACTTTTCTCTCTCTTACCCAAGATCCAGATAAAATGAGATCCTGATGCAGGCATCAGGCAGATGGAGATGAAAATTGTACCCATTTTAAATAAGATTAGAAAACTTGGTTTAAGCATGAGGTTAAAGGGTTTCTGAATGCTTTACCTAAAAGCTAAACTTAGTTCCTGAAACCATGGGCCAATTCTGCAGGGAGCCAAAGCCAGTGAAAGCGTGCTCAAGAAAAGCAGGTGCCCAGGGCGCCTGGGTGGCTCAGTTGGTTAAGCGACTGCCTTCGGCTCAGGTCATGATCCTGGAGTCCCTGGATCGAGTCCCGCATCGGGCTCCCTGCTCAGCAAGGAGCTTGCTTCTCCCTCTGACCCCCCCCCCCTCATGTGCTCTCTCTCTCTCATTCTCTCTCTCTCAAATAAATAAATAAAATCTTAAAAAAAAAAAAAAGCAGGTGCCTGTGTGAGTGTGTAGGGACACTCCCTACAGTGTCCTTAAGACAGACCAGAGGCGTTCTTGACCCCACCCACTCCATCACCTCCACCCCCACTAATTAGCCTCCCTGTCCTTCCTGTCCTACCTCCTAAAATGTCTCCAGGAATCCCAGTTTCCACCCCCTCTACAACCGTTAAGTTCTGTTCTTTATCTGGACTATCCCATCAAGGGCCCCTCCCATGGAATCTTCCAGCATCCTCTCCAATCCAGAACCCAGTGGCCATTGTGAACTCATCCTCAACAGCAAAGTGCCAGCCCACTTGGTGCCTCTGTACCTTTGCGCATGCTGTTCTCGCTCCCTGGACAACAGCCTTGCCATATTGGCTTATTCCACCTCCTTTTTCTAAATCCACCCCAGATATTGCCTCTTCCTGATCCTCCTGTTTTGAATCCCTCATTTTTCCCTCTATGCAGCCCTACTTGTTCCCAGAGCCATTTCATTGCACTTGCTACACAGGACTCTCAATTTGTGTCTAGTAGCCTCTCCCCACTACCAAATCTTGAGCTTCACGAAGACAGGAATCACATCTTTTTTATGTTTATATTCCCAGCATCTAACACACAGCTCAATAATGCTTGAGCAATTGAATCAAATGGAATGTGTTGTCTGAAAAGTATGAGGCATGACTTCATTAAGCAGGTTTAGGGACGGTTTCCATCAAGCCTGTATCATAAAGGAGAGAATTTTTTCTTGCTTCCAAATGCGCTAGGGCTATAACCGCCCGAATTATTGCTGTGCATGAAAACCTAAGTGCAAGACTTTAAATTCCACTCTGTGGATGTTGGCCGTATAATTCAAATGACTCCACATTTTGCACCATCTGTTAATAACCTTTCCATGTTCTTATTGCTGCAGACAAAAGGAAAGAGACAGGTAACGCTATGCAGATTGTCACAAAGAAGAAAATGCATGTCTTACCTCCTGTCTTGGCAAGATTGAGTATTCAGATGTATGCCCCTGTGCAGATTAAATTCACTGTCTTTCCAGTGGCAGTTATGAACCCTTTGGGGTGGGACCACCGAGCACTGAAGACCCAAAACACTAATGAATTTTTCATGGAGCAATCTTCCTTGCTGTGAAAGAAAGAGGACATATAGCCAACTCAGGGGTCTCTGAACTTCTGCAGAAAAGAGGATAATGGGGAAGCCATTTGAAAGTTTCCCTTTAGCTATGAATTGCTGTACTGGATCTCAGCTAAAATTAAGTTCTCTGCTCAAGGATGAACCAAGAAAACTGGAGGGAAGTGCAGCTGGGCAGCGAGAGACATTTTCAGTCTACATGACTATGTGACTGTAACAAACGTATCTACATGAGACTCAGCACTGCCCAGGGCATTAGGGAGGCACCTTAAAAGTGATTGAACCAAATGCATTTTACAGATGAGGAAATTGAGACCAGAGAGAAGTGATAGGACAAGATACTGTCCAATTTAAAATCTCATGATTTATTCAGGCCTAGACTATTGCACATGGCTTCTGTACATATGAATATTTTTCTTGTATTTTTCTCCAAATGGCAGAAATTCCAACTTCAACTTGAGCTTAAGCAAGATGTGAAGAGTTACTAGCTGAATAAATGTTCTGAGGAGGTCACAGGCATGACTTGATCCAAGCACAGAACTTTGGCAACCTATCCCTCTTGGCCCTATTCTCTTCTGTGTTACCCTTGTTTTCAGACTCCCCATGGTGACAAGACGGCTGCCTGCAACACCAGGCCTATATCCTCCTAGAGTCAAGCCCAATAGGAAAAGCACCCACTTCGCTCAGCAGACTTGATAGAAGTTTCACTGCATCTGGTGGACTTTAAATGGTTCCTGTATCCATCCCTGAAATAACCATTATGAACGTAGATTGGCTGGAGTCACATGCCCACCATTAAAGCTGGATGTGAAGTCAACTCCAAATGAAGCAAGCACATGGACTGGGTGTGGGAGAGGAGGTGGCTCTTTAGCATGGAGTTGGGGAACACTTTTCCAGGGGAGTAGATGCAGGAGGGAAAACTGATGTCTGTCACACCACCAGCTAGCCTTCCCATATCCATTTTTGTCACTTGCACTCCACTCACTCCTGAAATTCCTAAAAGCCATTACTCCAGATGCAGCCATAATGATCTCTCTGGCATGAAAATCTGACTTGAAACTGTCAGGGAGGGAAAGCTTTTCATCTATCCTCTTAGGTTTAGCTTTTGGGGGCCTACAAATTAGACTGACAGAAGACCAAGTAGCAAGAGAATGATTTCATTTCATACATGCATGAGTTCACAGAAAAATGGGACTCAAAGTGGCAGTTAGGATTTGGGGTTTATATAATATCTTAATAGGGAAAGGAGATAGGAGAAGGGCACTTACAGGAAAACAAATGACTTTTTTGGAAAGATAAATGGACCCTGAGGAGAACAGATGGGAGATAGTTTTGTAACAATGTCTGTTGAAGTGTGGTGTGGAGACTTTTCTCAGGTGCTAAGAGTCCACCTTCCCTGGTTGCTCTTTGGGAAGGGGACTCATGACAACTGAGTTCTTTTGGGAGGCTTTGTTTTTAGGAAGATAAGGTATTTCAGGAACTCAAATGCCTCGTGCTTAAAATAATTTCTATGCCACAGTGGCAGATGGTGGACCCCTTCAAAACCCATCAAGGGCTGCCCATTGCCAAGGCTCACCATGACCTTGAACACTCACATACCTGGCCTTAGACTTTTTCCAAGTTTCATCTCATCTCCTGCCACCCACTTCTGCCTTACCCACCTCCCTTTTCTCACCAAATCCCACTGATGTCCTAGAGTCAGCTACAGCATCATATTCTCCAGGAAATCTTTCTCAAATCCCAGCTTGAGTTCATGCTTCCAAAGTACCCTCCTCATCACCCTGCATTCTACTTACTTCTTTGCATTGAAATTCCTCTTATGTCTGTTGCTCTTTCTACCTTACTTGCTGCTCAAGGACAGGGGTGTGCTTTCTTTATCTATAGAGTCCCAGAAACTTACAGAGGTCGTGACACGCTGAGACTATTTCACCCATATTTGCTAAATTGATTGCATATTGAACTATTGATAAAACCAATATGGTATATTGGAGAGGGCATGGAGTTTGGAGGCAGGATTAGAGGGGAATTCTAGCCTTCATTGACTCCCAGTGTGATGTTAGGAAAGTCATTTAATCTCTGAACCTCAGTTTCCCTACCTGTAAAGACAGAACATTTACTCTTCACCTTGAAGGCTTATGGTGAGATCACGCAAAGCTCTCAGCGCTGTTTCAGGCATATAAGAGATACTCAAGCAACGCTTGAAGACCAGACCTCTTGAGTCAATCCGCTGTACCCAGCACCTTCCACCAAGCTCCTCTCAGTGTCTGCTGATTCCAGTTGTGACCCTGTCACTTTGCTATCTTCACTACATGGGAATATCATCGGCCCCTTGGCACCAAACATAAGTCCTAAGAAACCCCTTGGTGTGGCTTAACATCTGAAACCCAGAACAGGGGCTGGTAAGTGGAAGGGCATATTGTTTAATTCTTGGCCATCTTTTCCTTGTTTCCAGAGGATTCCACTAGTAATGGGAACCCAGGAAGTTGTGGTAAACTACAGACGACTGTCATAACTCCATATAGAAGGTTCCCGAAATTATATTACATATCTTGGCTACAAATGCTTATTCTACTTTCTGCCTCTTTTTATGTGTTCATCACAGTTGTAACATATGAGCACGTGTAGCTCATGTGGGAACAGTGTTTGACCCACAGCAAGTGTCAAATAAATGTTAGTTATTCTAATTTGTCTTAGAATTTTAAGACATATAAGCCTAAATTTTGTCTTGGTATAAGAAAGTTTCCCAGAAACCTTAAGAGATGTGACCTTTGTCCTCAGATAACCATCTTTCCCAACTCCTAACATTTTATCCCACAAAGAACACTTCCATTTCCACCCCCCGACTACCTTCCTACCCACTTTCCATTCTCATTGCCTATGGCCCACTTCAGGCCTCCATGATCTGCAATAACTCTTTCACTCATTTCCTCACTTCCCAATTTGCCTCTTACAAATCTTTCCTTGCCATGGAAGAGATGTTTTTAAAACACAGATTTGACCATTCACCCTTGGGCTAGCTGAGCCATGAGTGATCTGGCCCCTTTTCATGATTCTGGCAATCTTTGAAACCTCATTTGTTACTTCCCTGACTCCTGTGTTACACTTTCTGGAATGTGCAATGTTCTTTACCATTTTGCTTCTGTTACATGCCTTCACCCACCCTCCTTGTTGAGTCTAGTCCTCAATATCCAGGATCCTGGGAGGGTCCATTGGTAAATGTTCCAGTGAGTAAACCATCCCCATGCACCATCTTCTCGTGTGCACCTGTACAAAAGAAGTCTGTGTGGCCATTGGGGGTGCCCCCCAGATCCCCCTTGGAGAGAACCTGCCATGAACAATATAATTGGTTGAGAGCGGTCTGCTGTTGCACCTTTGAATCTACCACCATGGGTTTGGTCTTCTGACCAAAGCTATGAGATGTCTGGGTTGCTCCTAGTTTTTAGGCAATGACCCAGCATGATGGGATTACTACAGTTGGGCCATTTCTGCCCAACACAGGACTCCTCTAATGGTCAGTCTTTGCCAGAAAACATGCCATTGGCTGGCCCAAGACTTGCAGAACTGCCTGCAGCTTGAGGCCACTCCTACCCAGTAATCCTTATTTCCTTGTCTCCTCTGACAGGTGTCACGACTACATCATGTTTGGAAGGGTCCCCTGCCTTCCTCCTCCCTTCCCCTTTTGTCTTTCATGGGCATTCCACTCACTGTACTCCTCGCACATCTAATTCCATTTTGCTGTACATTTCTCAGAGACCTGAACCTGACACCTGGCTCTAGCATTTCTGGCTATGCAGTCTTAGGCAAGTTACCGAATTTTTCTGTACCTTCTTTTCTTATTTGTAAAATGGGGATAATGGTGGAATGTACCTCCTAGAATTATCTTTGGGATTAAATGCATGTACAGATGGAAACACCCAGAGCTGTGCAGACCCCTGGTAAGCAGGTGTCAGTGTTTATTTCTGCAACTTGAAAGGCTTTTTGCCCTTCCTTAGTTGCTCCTCATTTTACCATGCCTCACTACCCCCTATTCCACCCCCAAAAACTGCACACCATTAAGTGATCTTAGCTGCATGCCTGAATGCCAACAACTACCCCCCCCCAAACCCGAACACCAACACACACACATTTTTTTTTAAATATCTTGGCCCTGTGGATTGTAAATGGTAATTCTAATTATCAAGGTCAGGGAGAAATAAAAAGATATTTTGGGTGCAATTGAATTAATATTGCCCCAGGGTATTTTTCTTGGACTTAAAAAAAACTAAGTGCTAGATGTCAACTCATTTTCTTCTGATTTTCCTTTTTCTCTGCAAATTAGAAGCATGCTATCCTGTTAATTAAGGAAACTGGTTAGCTTGGTTTCAGTCTATTGAAGATTTTATTAAATACTGCTCTCACATTTGGTTCTGGATAAAATAGGCTCACTTCCGAACATTTATAAATGGTATTAAAATATGAGCAGTCCTTAAAAGTAGGGATGTTTATTTCCATTCCAGGAGTAATGAAGCAGCTATAATGACTGACCCTGCACTAGTGGAAGAGACAGAGCAGTGGTAAAAACCTCAGTGATTAAACACTTGGCCTCTTGATTCCTCCCCGGGGTTCCAATCCACTTTCAGTGCTTCCCAGCTGTGTGACTGTGAGCAACTTCCTTGACATCTCTGAACCTTTCAAATAATGCCTCCCTCGGCAACTGTTGAAATTTCAGGGGGACAATTCATGTTAATGGGGGCTGAAATGTATAAACTAAAACTAGTACCATCCTTCTTTATCTCCCATATATTAACCTCTTCTAGGAGACAGTCTAGACATTTGTGTTTTCTCTCATCAATGTCTCCAATCAGAATCAATCAGTGACTTCAGAGGAAGTCATCTAAGTGGAAATGAGGGAGAATGATTGCATATGTTATCAAGAATGTCTGTCACTCTAATGTACTTAAAGCTGCCTCTTAGACATTATACTTTATTTTCACCTAGAAACTGAAAGAAAAAAAGCACTGGAAAGGTCCGTCCAGGAGCCTAATGCAGGGAGGATGTGGGCATTGGGTGCAGCTGGGCTCCATCATAGAACCATGGCATTTCAAAGTGAGCAATGATGGTAGAGAGCCAGTTGCCCTTCCCTTTAGGTAGGAAGAAACAAGGAGGCAACAGGGGTCACAATTTAGAGCTGTGCTTCCCTAAAAGGTAATGTGCATCTTGTTAAAATGCTGATTCCTCTTCAGTAGGTCTGGGCAGGGCTTGAGAGTCTGTTTCTAACAAACTCCCAGGTGATGCCGATGTGGTTCGTCCATGGACCCCACTGTTAACAGCGGAAGTTAAAGCAAAAGCTCAAACCCCAGCTTTTTTTATTATTATTATTATGTTATGTTAATCACCATACATGTCATCATTAGCTTTTGATGTAGTGTTCCATGATTCATTGTTTGCGTATAACACCCAGTGCTCCATGCAGAACGTGCCCTCTTTAATACCCATCACCAGGCTAACCCATCCTCCCACCCCCCCTCCCCTCTAGAACCCTCAGTTTGTTTTTCAGAGTCCATCGTCTCTCATAAACCCCAGCTTTTTATTCACTGGTTCTGGGACTTTGGGCAACTTACTTGATCACTATTCTGTAGGTTTCCCAGTCATAAAATGGGATAATAGTAACACCTACGTCAAAATATTCATGAAAGTAACAGACTTACAATTGTGCCTGACACATGGTAAGACTTCAAATGTTAGCTATAATTATTAATATTATTTTTACTATGGCCAGAAGCATGGTCAGTGTGAACTAATATCAGAGATAAAGCATTGGTCATTGGGGGAAAAGTTAAGTAGTTTGGGTTTGATCCCAACTTTGAACAACAACAACAACAAAAAAACCCAACTTGAAGTTTGTGAGTTTGTGCTTAAATGACAATATTCATAGATTAAGTTACTTTCTTCAAATGTATCATAGTTTTCCAGGGCTACCATAACAAAATAGCACAGGCTGGGTGGCTGTAACAGCAGAAATTTATGTTCTCACAGTTCTGGAGGGTAAAAGTCCGGGATCAAGGGGCTAGTAAATTCAGCTTCTGGTGAGAGCCCCTGCATGGTCTTTCCTTCGTGCACTCATGAAGAGAGAGTGACGTCTCTGGTGTCTTTCCTCTTCTTATGAGGACCCCACCCTTATGACCTCACTGAATCTGAATTATCTCTTAAAGGCCCCATCTCCAAACACAGTCATACGGGGAGTTAGGGCCTCAAGAGATGAAATGCAGGGTGACACAATTCAGTCCATAACAAAGGGAAAAGACAATTATTTTATTTTCTGTGTTTTTATGATCCAATGTACAATGTGTGTATAGGCTGATACAGTCAGTTTTTTCCCTTCTATTACTCACTGAAAATGTGTGAGGCCTAAATCTGTAGTCTAGCTACATCATACCCATTAGCAGAGGTACACAGAGAAGAACACACTATACAACTCTTCCCTGAAATCCTCACACCTCGTGGAGCATCAAGCTTTTGAAAATGCTCATGCTAGTTCTTCTCCAGTTTTTGTGGGAAAGGAAGTTGGTGTATCTTTTATTTAAATATTTTATTCATTTATTTGAGAGAGAGAGTGTAAGCAGGAGAGAAAGGGAGAGAGAATCTGAAGCAGACTCTGGGCTGAGCACAGAGCCCGATGTGGGGCTTGATCCCACAACTATGAGATCATGACCTGAGTTGAAGCCAAGAGTGGGACACTTAATCAAATGCACCACCCAGGCGCCCCAGGTGTGCCCTTTTTAGAAAGTCAGACGTTAAAGTCTATCAAGATTAGAAATGTATGAACCGATTTTCCCAGAAATTCTACTTCCAGGAATTTACAAACCATTTCACAAGTGTATAAAAGGTGAGGCTACAAGGCGCTTCAATGCCACATTGCTTATTATTTTATTTTATTTTTTAAATCAACACAGTAAAATCGGCTTTTTATTGGGTTCTGTAAGTTTTGAGGCATCTATAGATTCATGTACCCACCATCAGAGTTAGGATATTCATACCAAAAAGTAAAATATAATTTAAAAAAACTGAATTTTTAAGAAAGAATGTCAATCAAAACAAGAATGGCTAATGTAAATAATTTGATTGACATTCTTGTAGCCTCACCTTTTATGCACTTATCTGCAAATTCCTAGAAGAACTGGAAGAAACTAGGGAAGCAGGCCAAGTGTCCATCAACAGATGAATGGATAAAGAAAATGTGGTGTAGAGATATATGGAATATTATTATATTATATATATATAATATATATGTATAGATATATGGAATATATATTATATATATAATGTATATAATGGAATATTATTCAGCCATGAAAAATAATGAAATCTTGCCATTTAAAATGACATGCATGGATCTAGAGTGTATAATGCTAAGTGAAATAAGCCCATCAGAGAAAGGCAAATACCATATGATTTCACTCATATGTGGAATTTAAGAAACAAAACAAACAAAGGGAAAAAGAGAGACAAACCAAGATACAGACTCTTAACTTAGAGAACAAACTGGTGGTTACCAGAGGGGAGATGGGTGGGGGGATGGGTGAAATAGGTGAAGGGGACTAAAAGTACATTTATTTTAATGAGCACTGAGTAATGTTTAGAATTGTCAAATCAACATATTGTACACCTGAAACTAATATAACACTGTATGTTAACTACACAGGAATTAAAATAAAATAAAAAAACAAGAATGGTTAACAAAGTCATATATATATATATATATATGAAGCAGCTACAATGACTGACCCTGCACTAGTGGAAGAGACAGAGCAGGGGTAAAATCTTGAGTGACTGAAGGCTTGGCCTCTTGATTCCTCCCCAGGGTTCCAATCCAATTTCAGTGTTTCCCAGCACTGAAAAATATACATATATATATATGTGAATATATATATTATCAGATAATTCATATATAATATATATATAATACTAGGCAGCCATTAAAACATGAGATGCACACAATTCCATGTATCTATATGATGTATGTACATGTGTGTTATTATACATAGGAAGTGAAGGGGTAACTCCTGAAATATGAGACAAAGTCTTTGTTTTATACAATTTTCTTCTGCTCTATTTTATTACCTGTTTGCATTTATTTATTTATTTTTAAGATTTTATTTATTTATTTGACAGAGAGAGAGATAGCGAGAGCAGTAACACAAGCAGGGGGAATGGGAGAGGGAGAAGCAGGCTTCTTGCCGAGCAGGGAGCCTGATGTGGGACTCGATCCCAGGACCCTGGGATCATGACCTGAGCCGAAGGCAGATGCTTAACGACTGAGCCACCCAGGTGCCCTACCTGTTTGCATTTATTATTAGAAAAGTCTAATTAAAGAAAACATAAATTGATAAAAAAATTAAAGAGTATAGAATTTTAGAGGCAAGTGTGTGGGAGAAGGTACGATATGTTATGCAATATTTTTAAATTAAACTTTTAATTTTAAGATTATTATAGATTCACATGCAGGTGTAAGAAATAATACAGTCTGTGACCTTTTGGGATTGGCTTTCTTTTACTCCTAGTACAAGCTCCTAGAATTCACCACATTGTTGCATCCGGAGTCTGTTCCTTTTATTGCTGGGCAGTATTCCAGGGGATGGGATGTTGTTGATTGAACCATATGCCTACCAAAGGACATCTGGGTTGTTTCCCCATTTTTGGCTTTTAAGAATAAAGCTTCTAGGGGCACCTGGGTGGCTCAGTGGTTAAGCATCTGCCTTCAGCTCAGGTCATGATCCCAGGATCCTGGGATCGAGCCCCACATCAGGCTCCCTGCTCGGCGGGGAGCCGGCTTCTCTCTCTCCCACTCCCCCTGCTTGTGTTCCCTCTCTCGCTGTGTCTCTCTCTCTGTCGAAAAAATAAATAAAATCTTTAAAAAAAAAAAAAAAAGAATAAAGCTTCTATAAACATCCATGTATGGGTTTTTCCATGATCATAAATTTTCATTTCTCTGGGATGAATGCCCATGAGCTTAATTGTTGGGTTGTATGGTAGTTGCATGTTTAGTCTTATAAGAAATTGCAAAAATGTTTTCTAGAGTGGTTGTGCCATTTGACATTCTCACCAGCCACATGTGAGGGATCCAGTTTCTCCATATCCTCAACATTATTTGGTCATGTCACTATGTCCGACTTTGTCCATTCTAGTAGTCAGGTAGTGATATCTCATTGTGTTTTAATTTGCACTTTCCTAATGACTAATGATGGTGAACATCTTATTTGCCCCCCTTTTCCATGAACTGTATTTTCATATCATAGGCCTTTGTTTTAATTGGACTGTTTACTTTCCTTGATTGCTCAGTTTTGAGAATTTCTCATACATTCTAGCCCTTAGTCCTTTGTTGGTTGTGTGATTTGCAAGTACTTTCTCCCAGATTGTGCTTCCTTTCTCATCATGTAGGCTCTTGTTGAGCAAGACTTTTTCATTTTAATGAGGAATATTTTCTCCATCTTTATTTTTGTGGGTCATGCTTTTGATGTTGAGTCTGAAAACTCTTTGTTTAGTCATAAATATGAAAGTTTCCCCCTATGTTTTTCTATTCTAAAAGTTTTATAATTTTGTGTTTTACATTTAATTCTGTGGCAATTTTGAGTTCATTTTCCTGTAATGTGGGAGATGCAGGTCTACGCTAATTTTTTTCTTGTTGTATCCGTGGATTCACAATTGCCCCAGCACCCTTTCTCAAAATGGTTGTGTTTCCTTCATTGAATTACTTTTGTATCGTTGTCAAAAAATTGTTGTTGGGGCACCTGGGTGGCTCAGTCAGTTAAGCGTCCAACTCTTGAATTTGGCTCAGGTCATGATCTCAGGGTCCTGGCATGAGCCCCGCATCAAGCCCCGGGTCAGGCTCCATGCTCAGCATGGAGTCCGTTTGAGATTCTCTCTCTCTGCCTGTTCCTCATTCCCTACTCTCATGCTTACTCTAAATAAGTAAATAGATAAATAAATAAAATCTTGAAAAAAACCCAAAAAATAGTTTATTTCTAGGTACTCTATTCTCTTCTGTGGATCTATGTGTCTACTCCTCGGCCAAAACCACACTGTCTTGATTACTGTAGTGATATAGTTAGCCTTGGTAGTGAGTAGAGTGGTTCTTCCCATTTAATTCCTTGACAAAATTGTTTAAAGCTCTTCTGAGGCCTGAGTCTTTTCACATGATTTTTAGAATAAGTACCTCTTTGTCCATAATTACATTCAACCTACAGAATTGATGGCTTTACTATGTATAGTTTCCCAATTCACGAACACAGTATGTCTCCTTATGTAAGTCTTCCTTGATATTTCCAGCAGCATTTTGTAATTTCCAGCATGGAGACCCTGTACACGTTTAGTTAAGTTTATACTGAGTGTTTGATTTTCTTTGGAGCACATGTAATGATACTGTGTTTGTAATTTCAGTTTCTACGTGTTCATTTGTTAGTACACAGAAATGTGATTGATTTTTGTGTATATCCAGTGTTCCTGATTAAATTAATCAATAAAACTACCTGGCCTAAAAGTATTCTCTCACTTTACAGATACAGACCTCTTAACTTCTCCTAAGCAGGAAAACCTAAATCTTCACCACATGGACTTCCCTCTCTGGTGAGGCAATTGGTGCGGGGAAAACAGTGTGGAACACTACATCAAAAATTAATGATGTACTAAATGGTTACTAACATAACATAATTAAATTAAATTAAAAAGCAAAAAAGAAAACAGTGTGAGATGGTGAGAGGGCATGAGCTTTGGAGTTCAAGAGGGTGCGTGTGAATTCTAGTTGGTCATTTGCAAGCTCTGGACCTGGAACAGGTTACGTTCTCCAAGCCCCATTGCTACAATAATAATAAAGCAACAATAGTCCTAAGAGCTATTTCAGTAAGGTACTTAATATAAGATGGACTTTGTGTTAAGAGCTTCACACTGGTCTCATTGAAATCTCATATGAAGTAGGAATTATATACCTGCAGTACTTTCTCTGCAGTTCAAGTATTCCACAATCTTGGAAAGAAAATTATTTTTATATATGCTTGCTTCTCATTGTTTTGGCATGAACACCGGGCCTGAAGTGACATGAAGCCATTTGTCGTTTATCTTTATCTCGCCTACTGTGAGTAGTCGTATGCTTTTCCTGTGGAAATATTTATGCTTTTGATTATAGGTGCTTTTTCTTACAAGCATGCCAACCTACCTATTATGTTAAAACAGGCTATTCCATGTGTATCATATTATCTTCCAAACATCCAAAAATGTTTTGAAATCTGTACCATTTCTGGTCTGAAGATGGTCAGATAAGGGATAGGTGAGCTATATCATTATCCTTGTTCTATAATTCAGGAAACGGAGACACAGAATGGTGAGGTCCCCTGTCCTATCACACACATCTTTTAGGTGGTAAAGAAGGCCAGGCAGACTGACCTGTGAGCTCTCACCCTTCATCACCACATTCTGGGTATCCTTGGGTTACATGCACTTCGAGAAAAGGTCCTGGGATGGGATAACCTTGAAGAAATATTTAACTCTACCTGGAACTCTTTGGAATCTGCTTTTTGTGGATTGAGAGGTGTATAATGTAGGCAAAGGCGGCCACTTGTCCCTGACAGCAGGGAGCTGCGCAGCTACCTGGATGGGCGCTTTCACCCATTTCCAGATCCCATTTGTGGCAGGAGATATGCTGTCCGTTCATTGTCACCAGCCTGAGATTTTCCCCAAAGATTGAGCTGCATGATTCCTGTGACACTGCACTCTTCAGCTTGATTATGTTTACTCCCTGCCACTTTTATTCCACCCCAGTAGTCTAGATATCATATTACCAGTTATCATCTCCCTTCCAATTATTCATTCTTTATGGCAACTGGACATATGTTCACCCACAGCCCCCAACCCTGACAGAAGTAATACAAAGCCTTATCACTTAACCTGGATTTAATTGCTTTCGAATGGGTCTGATTATGAAAACACTCTTGGCCCATTATTTCTTGTGGCCAAGATGAATGATATGTGGGGTGCCTGGGTAGTTCCTAGGGTTACACAACTGCCTTTGGCTCAGGTCATGTTCCCACAGCGCTGGGATCAAGCCCCACGTCAGCCTCTCTGCTCAGTGAGGAGCCTGCTTCTCCCTCTCCCTCTGCCTGCCGTTCTGCCTGCTTGTCCTCTCTTTCTCTCTGTGTCAAATAAATAAATAAAATCTTAAAAAAAAAGATGAATGATATGTCACAGTGCCACCAATGAAGCTGGAAGTGGTCAGTGCTCAGCTGATATCAATGTCACATTGACCACAGCACTGCAGGTGTTCAGACTCAGCACCAGTGAAACGAGCAAGTGGAATGACAGAAGCTACTGGAGCTGAAAGAGAATTTTAAAATATGTAAGGAAAAGATTTGGAAATCAAGCATTAAGGAGTTGAGAGAAACCTTAATAATCATTCAACTTTCTGATCTTCTAAATGTGGAAATTGAGACCCAAAGAAGGAAAGAGACATAGCTAAGGGCAAATAGCCAGTTTCTAAAAGAATTGCATGGGCAGTTATCCAAGCCATGAACCCTGAAGTCATCCAACGTTCATCCTTTTAAAGGCATATTGCGTATCTTTGCCAATTCCATTTTCTTAAGTATTCAATGGATAGCTCACTGTTTTATCAACATTCATCTCAATTTCCTCTAATTACAGGTACTCAAAATAAATCAGGGTCAATAAGATTTGCTCACCTGGAAAATACCTTACTAAGTTCCTCTTATATCCTATTGCTGCTTCCTTCTCTTTAATCCAGCTGACATTACTTTCCCTCCAGCTAGTTAGCTTTTGGGAGAAAAATGCATCTCTGGGGCCCTAAGGAACCCACTATGATTGTCTATGTAATCATATATGTTATGTGTGACTGCTTTTATATTCTATCGAGTGGCTTTAAATGAGAAGATAAAAAAAATTTTAGTTGCTATTTACCATGATGCCCAGCACATATTTTGTCCTCAACACATATATGTTGAATTTAATAAATCTTTAAGTTATAAATGTCTGTAGGGTTCAGGTTGTAACAAACAAACAAACAAACAAACCCAAAACAAAACAAACAAACAAAAAAACAACTCAGTAAAGAAATTCTTTCCAGGGCAAATTATTCTTTGACCAAAAAGATGAGGGGTAGGGTTGAGGAGAAGAGGATTGTACAAGAGAGAAGCTTAGTTATTTACCAACTTAGAAATTGACCTCTTAGGAATTCTATCAGCCAGACAGGTAAATATTTCCTTGAGGTTACACTATTATCCCCAATCATCCCACTTCACCCCACTTTCTTGGAGAAGGATTATACACCTGCTCGGCACTGGGTTGGCCTTCTAACTTGCTTTGGACAATGGATATGAGTGGATGGGACCTTTGTGAGTCCAACCTGAAGGGAGTGTAATTTCCCATTAGACATTTATTGTTTGCCTCCTCCAGGAAAATGGTATTCTTCAAAGAGGGACTACTCATTCAGCCTGGGCCCCAAAATGAGAAGATAATAAAGAAGAACAATAACATCACCCCCTGCAGCTGCTGACATATAATCTGAGTGAGAAATGCAGGCTCCTTGTTATACACCACTGACATTATGGCCTGCCTAGTACCCTAGCAAAGATGACTAATACGTATACAAAATTTAAACTGTTCAATTCATCAATGGTCACAGATTATCTGCTTCCAAAGCTAACTGGCTTATCTAAGGAAGACTTTTTTGTGTGAAGTACAGTTATTAAAAGTCAGTCCTTATTTATCCCTGATAATTTCTGTACCCCAATTGTTTCCTATATTATTCTTCTGTAAGCTGTCCACTCTATCAAGTCATAGACTATACGATTAAGTGGTGACTAGCATTTCAGGCACCTTTAATAATATTTAAATGCTTTTTTCCTTATGAAAGTATACAAGTTTATTATAGGAAAATTACAGACTCAATATAGAAAACAATCAATGGGTATATTAACTTAGAAAGATCTGATATTATGTGAACATTCAGCTTTTTTTTCCCCAACAATATAGTTTTTATGGCATTTACTCAAGGTATAATTCCTCTTTGAAAATTTCCACATATGAGTTCTAAACATTTTTTGTTAAATATATTTCTATGTACTTCTTTAAATCAATGTTTGTGTTATGAGAATTTGGTTTTACTCATTAATTTTTTTTTAAATTTTATTATGTTAGTCACCATACAATACATCATTAGTTTTTGATGTGGTGATCCATTAAAATTTTTATCTGGTTATAGCTGTACTGTAGGAAAACAACTGGGTATTTCTTTCTTTTTTTTTTTTTTTACAAAGCCACTACATTGAATATTTTTATTGCTTTTAATAGTTTTCAGATAGCTCTTGAGTTTTCTCATCTCATTGCCTATAAATAAGCATAATAACTTTGTACCATGCTTTCAAATAGGTATAACCCTGTATTTACTTCATGTGTGGCATAAAACTCCCAGGGAAATATTAACTAAAAGTGGGAATCCAGTTATCTTTGTTTTTTTCTTATTTTTGATAAGAGTATCTCATCAAATTATGAAAACATTCTTGTACTCCTAAATTATATACTTACTTGTTTCTCAAAGAGTCGTTGTTGGATTTTCCCAAATACTTTTTCGACATCGATGAAGATAATCATATTTATGTTTTGTGTAAGGAACACAAAACTATTTGTGTCAAATAACCCAACATCCTGTCCTGCTGCAGTATTTGAAGCATTAATTTAATGCCCCTTAGAATGGGCTGATTGGAGCCGAACTACATCTTGAACAAGGAGACCCAGGGGTGTGAACCGGGTTTTTCTCCAGTGTACCAGTACTCTCTCTTTTCCCTACCCTTCCAAAGCAGATGTCCTCATCTGCCTGACCTCTGCTTCCACTCCCAGATCAGCTCCAAGCAAGTGTGACTGCTTTCATTCTGAACCATTCTGTTCTTTATTTCATCTGCTGCCTCATGGGAATAATTATACCCACTTGAACATGGAATATTCCCCTCTTTCCCTAGAATCTATAATTGAGATTTCCTCCATTCAAGGCTAACCTTTTCACCCAGTGAATCTATCATCTTTCCTTTTTACCTTCTTCCAACATCTTAGCCCCTAACCTTTTATCTTTTTTCTTCATTCAGGAAGTATTACAGTTTTGAAGTACAAATTTCTTTTCATAAAAGGTGTAGGGAGAAACTGGCCTCTTGAAAATGAGAACTCTAGAGCTCTGGATCTAACACAGTGGTGTAGAAGGACACAGAAATAAAATAAAACAAAATCCCTGCTTTCATGGTGCTTATTTTCTAGAAAAAGACAAAAAAGAAGGCATGTATCAGATGGTGATAACCAGGTGTCATAATAAATAAAGCAGAGGAAGGGACCAGAGGGATGAGTTGTTGGTGTTAGCAACACCAACAAAGTAAAGATGAACCAGGTAGGTGTCTAGCAGAAAAGCATTCCGGACAGCAGGAGCAGCTCATGCAAATAACACGGAGACGGGGTGTGCTTAGTACATGTGAGGAATGGCAAGGGGCATGACAGCTGTGTCAGGAAGAACAGTTAGGAGAGGTTTGGGGATTCAACCGGCAAGATAGCAGGGGTCCAGGTGAAACAGTTAGGGGTTTGGGTACTCGTCTGAGTGGGGTGGGTAGCTGTTGGGGCATTTTGAGCAGAGTGATTTCAGCTGCCATGTTAGACTGAAGATGCAGGAAGCCCAGCCCAGGGCGACTGTTGAAAGAATCCAGGCAAAACACAGGGTGCCTTGGGTCAGAGTGACTATAGTAGAGGTGGAGAGAAATGGTTGAATTCTGTACGTATTTTGAAGTTAGAGCCAAGAAAATTCGCTGATGGATTACATGGGAAGAATGTTGAGATGAGAGGAATTCATCACTCAGAGTGGAAGAAGAGGGTTTGTTTTTCCTGAGATGGGGAGTCATAAGAGGAACACTGGGGGTGGGCAAGAGTTTACCTTAACCATGATAAGGTTATGATGCTTGTGTGGAATTGAAAGGAAGAGGGCAGAGCAAAGTATTTGTGGCTGTTAACTTTATGTGTCAACTAGACTGGCTTATGGGGTGTCCAGATATTTAACTCAATGTTATTCTTGGGTGTGTCTGATGAGATTAACATTTGAATCAGTAGTCTGAGTGAAGAACATCACCTTCCTCATCATCCAATACATTAGAGCCTGAACCGCACAAAAAGGTGGAGAAGGGAGAATTCTCTCTGTGCCTGATGACCTGAGTAGGGACATCAGTCTTGGTTTTCTCTTGTCCCCAGAATAGGATTTACACCTTTGCCACTGGCTCTCCTGGCTCTCCAGCTTGCAGACAGCAGATCATGCAACTTCCCAGGCCCTATAATTGTGTGAGCCAATTCCTTATAATAAACCTCTTTATCATCTATCTATCTATCATCTCCGATCATCTTTCTCTACAGGACCCTAACTAATACAGTAAATAAACATGGGAATCATCAGAATATTGATGTTATTCAAAGCCACAGCATTGGATGGGTTAACTTAGGGTGTGTGTAGAGATGGCAGAGGTCAGAGGGCTGAGTCCTGCAACACCCAAAGGTCTCCAGCAAGGTGGAGAAGATGAGGCAAAGATAACAGAAAAGAAACAGTCATCAGCTAAGAGGTGAATCCAAAGACAGTGGACCCTAGAGGCCAAAGAAAGTAAATGTTTCAAATAGATGCTGGGGCCATGGAGGCATTCTCAGAAGGAGAAGTCAGAGAAGTATTAAAACGTGTTTCTTTCTTTTTTTATTATTTTTTGAGTGCTTAATATGGTCAAGAAAATAAAAATCACTCATCAAGTCATTGAAAAACCACATTTTAATTTTTTTTAATTTTTGAAAAAGATTTTATTTATCTATTTGACAGAAAGAGAGAGCACAAGCCGGGGGAAGAGCAGAGGGAGAGGGAGAAGCGGGCTCCCCACTGAGCAGAGACCCTGATGCAGGGCTTGATCCCAGGATCCTGAGATCATGACCTGAGCCAAAGGCAGATGCTTAACCAACGGAGCCACCCAGGTGCACTGAAAAACCACATTTTTAAAAGTTAAAGTGGAGTATAATTGAAAACATACTCATGGGTAAGTCAGGAAACTAGGTTGCAGTTCGAGGTTTGGACAAACCAGGTGTCATTTTGCTCACAGCATTCCCCTTGCGTTCCCACAAGAAGTAGGAGCAGATAACATTGAACTTCTTAGCCGGTAGCATCATGACTGGTCTCTGATGGTCACTGCTCAATAACAACTGAATAAATGAATAAATCAGTGTACAAACAAGTGCTCTTTCCAACTCCAAGATTTTATCATTGGCCCCCAGCTCCCTTTCCTCTTAAGGAATATGGGCCGAGTGGAATTGAAATGGCATCGAAACTTTGCAGGTCTCCTCCCTTGATTCCTACTGGCCTCCCTGTAGAGATGCTTAATTATTTATACTACCTTTAGGAAGTGCCACTGGGGTCTTCTGCCTCAGATGCCATTTCTACTATTATTAGTCTCAGAGCTATTTCTTCTTTCCTCCAGCACAATGAAGGTGCTGAAATAAGGAGCCACACTTCCCTTTTCCCAAGCCCTTGAAGTGCTCAGCTCAGCAGCAGTCAGACTCCAGGAGCATTTAATGAGAACTAGGGAAGACCTAATTTCCTTTGTTATCTTTGGCTCCCTTGACTTCAGCTAATCAGATAAGGAGCAGGACAAGAGGACCAGTGGGTTATTTCAATGGCTTCTCTCCATCACTGTTCTGTTCCTGTGCAATCCCAGCATATCAAAGTTTTTGTTGTTGTTGTTGCTGTTAGCCTTTTCTCAAAACAGACTACATTGAAGCATTCTCTTTCTTTGCTGAAAAAAAAAAAAAACTTCAAATGTCAGATATTTCCTTGCTAGATGGAGTGAAAGTCTTCATTTTTAAATAATTTCTTCCTTCTTTTTTCCTTTTCTTCAATTTTCAGTTTTTTCTTTTTCTTTTTTCTTTTAATCAGAATACTAATGTAAATTATGAGGTATTCTAATCCCCACCCAAATGGATTAATAATTGTTTACTGCATTGCTCAATGCTATGCACCATGCTTAGAAAGGTTAGGAGCACATAGCCTCCATCAGGGAGATGAAGGCACTACAGTTTAAAAGGAAATGTCAGGGCACCTGGGTGGCTCAGTTGGCTGAGCATCTGACTCCCGATTTCAGCTCATGTTGTGATCTCAGGGTGGTAAGATCAAGTCCCCCATTGGGGTCCACACTGAGTGCAGAGTCTGCTTGAGATTCTCTCTCTCCCTCTGCCCCCCCCCCCGCTCGCTCTCTCTAAATAAATAAGTTTAATTTAATTTTAAAAAAAGGAAATGTCAACCTATCTGGTATTCAGGTGCAGTGATTATGATTTTATAATAAGTTTAATTTAACTAATATACATTGAGAGCCTGCTTTGTGCAAAATTCTACATCAGTACTGGTGGTAAATGATTGGCACTCTCTGGGTTCATCGTGTGGTGGGAGAGGTTTACATATAAAGAACACCTACAACTGAATAACAGAAAGATGCACAACCAAATTAAAAAGTGGGCAAAGGACTGAATAGGCATTTCTCCAAAGAAAATATACAAATGTCCCATAAGTCCATAAAAAGATGCTGAACATTATTGGTCATTAAGAAAATGCAAATCAAAACTGCAATGAGACCACTTCATACTCACAGGATGGCTATTATTTTTATTTATTTATTTTTAAATTTTTTATTTTAAAAAAAAATTTTATTTAAATTCTAGTTAACATATAGTGCAATACTGATTTCAGGAGTAGCTACTATTTTAAAAAAAAAACCTGGAAATAAAAAACATTGACGGGACGCCTGGGTGGCTCAGTGGGTTAAGCGGCTGCCTTCGGCCCAGGTCGTGATCCCAGGGTCCTGGGATCGAGTCCCACATCAGGCTCCTTGCTCAGCAGGGAACCTGCTTCTCCCTCTCTCTCCCTCTGCTTGTGCTTTCTCTGTCAAATAAATAAAATCTTTAAAAAAAAAAAACATTGGCAATGACATAGAGAAATTAGAACCTTTGTGAATTGCTGGTAAGAATGTCAAATGATGTAGCTCCTATGGACAGCATTTTGGTAGCTCCTCAAAATGTTAAACATAGAATTACCATTTGACTCAGAAATTCCACTTTTAGGTAGCTACCTACCCAAAGGAACTGAACACAGGTACTCCTCCAGATACTTGTGCACCAGTGTTCCCAGCAGCATTATTCACAACATCCAAGAGCTGGAAACAACCCAAGTGTCCATCAACAAATGAATAGGTAAATCTAATGTGGTATATACATGCCATCCAATATTATTCAGCCAAAAAAAGGAATAAAGTACTGACCCATGCTACAACATTGATGAACCTTGAAAACATACCAAGTGGAATAAGCCAGACACAAAAAGCTAAATATTGTGTGATTATACTTCCACGAGGTATCTAGAACAAGATTAAAACTCTTCAGAGTATAGGGATAGAGGGAACATTCCTCAAGTTCATAAAATCCATCTATGAAAAACCCACAGCGAATATCATCCTCAATGGGGAAAAGCTGAGAGCCTTTCCCTTAAGATCAAGAACACGTCAAGGATGCCCACTGTCGCCACTATTGTTCAACATAGTACTAGAAATCCTAGCAACAGCAATCAGACAACAAAAAGAAATAAAAGGTATTCAAATTGGCAAAGAAGAAGTCAAACTCTCTCTTTTTGCAGATGACATGATACCTTATGTGGAAAACTCAAAAGACTCCACCCCCAAATTACTAGAACTCATACAGCAATTCAGTAATGTAGCAGGATACAAAATCAATGCACAGAAATCAGTTGCTTATGTCCACAATAGCCAAACTGTGGAAAGAGCCAAGATGTCCATCGACAGATAAATGGATACAGAAGATGTGGTATATATATACAATGGAATATTATGCAGCCATCAAAAGGAGTGAAATCTTGCCATTTGCAATGACATGGATGGAACTGAAGGGTATTATGCTGAGTGAAATAAGTCAATCAGAGAAAGACATGTATCAAATGACCTCACTGATATGAGGAATTCTTAATCTCAGGAAACAAACGGAGGGTTGCTGGAGTGGTGGGGGGTGGGAGGGATGGGGTGGCTGGGTGATAGACATTGGGGCGGGTATGTGCTATGGTGAGTGCTGTGAATTGTGTAAGACTGTTGAATCATAGACCTGTACCTCTGAAACAAATAATACATTATATGTTAAAAAAAAAAAAAAAACAGAAGAAGAAGATAGCAGGAGAAGAATGAAGGGGAGGAAATCGGAGGGGGACACGAACCATGAGAGACTATGGACTCTGAGAAACAAACTGAAGGTTCTGGGGGGGGGGATGGGTTAGCCTGGTGATGGGTATTAAAGAGGGCATGTTCTGCATGGAGCACTGGGTGTTATATGCAAACAATGAATCATGGAACACTACATCAAAAACTAACGATGTAATGTATGGTGATTAACATAACATAATAAAAAATAAATTTAAAAAATAATAATAAAAAGAAATCCATTGTTTTCTTATACACTAAAAACGCAGCTGTAGAAAGAGAAATTAGAGAAACGATTCCATTTACAATAGCACCAAAAATCATAAGATACCTCAGAATAAACCTAACCAAAGAGGTAAAGGATCTATACTCTAGGAACTACAGAACACTCATGAAAGAAATTGAAGAAGACACAAAAAGGTGGAAAAATATTCCATGCTCATGGATCAGAAGAATCAACATTGTTAAAATATCTATGCTACCCAGAGCAATCTACACCTTCAATGCCATCCCGATCAAAATTCCAATGACATTTTTCAAAGTGCTGGAACAAATAATCCTAAAATTTGTATGGAATCAGAAAAGACCCCAAATCACCAAGGAAATGTTGAAAAAGAAAAACAAAGCTGGGGGCATCACGTTGCCCGATTTCAAGCTATATTACAAAGCTGTGATCACCAAGACAGCATGGTACTGGCACAAAAACAGACATCTAGACCAATGGAACAGAATAGAGAACCCAGATATGGACCCTCAACTCTATGGTCAAATAATCTTTGACAAAGCAGGAAAAAAACATGCAATGGAAAAAAGACAGTCTCTTCAATAAATGGTGTTGGGAAAATTGGACAGCCACATGCAGAAGAATGAAATTCAACCATTCTCTAACACCATACACAAAGATAAACTCCAAATGGATGAAAGACCTCAGTGTGAGACAGGAATCCATCAAAATCCTAGAGGAGAACATAGGCAGTAACCTCTTTGGCATCGCCCACAGCAACTTCTTTCAAGATACATCTCCAAAAGCTAGTGAGACAAAAGCAAAAATGAACTTATGGGACTTCATCAAGGTAAAAAGCTTCTGCACAGCAAAGGAAATAGTCAACAAAACAAAGAGGCAACCCACAGAATGGGAGAAGATATTTGCAAATGACACTACAGATAAAGGGCTGGTATCCAAGATCTATAAAGAACTTCTCAAACTCAACACCCACAAAACAAGTAATCAAGTCAAAAAGTGGGCAGAAGATATGAAAAGACACTTCTCTGAAGAAGACATACAAATGGCTAACAGACACATGAAAAAATGTTCATCATCATTAGCCATCAGGGAAATTCAAATCAAAACCACACTGAGATACCACCTTACATCAGTTAGGATGGCAAAAATGGATAGGGAAAGAAACAACAAATGTTGGAGAGGTTGTGGAGAAAGGGGAACCCTCTTCCATTGTTGGTGGGAATGCAAGTTGGTACAGCCACTTTGGAAAACAGTGTGACGGTGTCTCAAAAAATTAAATATAGAGCTATCCTATGACCCAGCCATTGCACTCCTGGGTATTTACCCCAAAGACACAGATGTAGTGAAAAGAAGGGCCATATGCACCCCAATGTTCATAGCAGCAATGTCCGCAATAGCCAAACTGTGGAAAGAGCCGAGATGCCCTTCAACAGATGAATGGATAAAGAAGATGTGGGCCACATATACAATGGAATATTACTCAGCCATCAGAAAGGATGAATACCCAACTTTTGCATCAACATGGATGGGACTGGAGGAGATTATGCTAAGTGAAATAAGTCAAGCAGAGAAAGTCAATTATCATATGGTTTCACTTATTCGTGGATCATAAGGAATAGCATGGAGGACATTAGGAGAAGGAAGGGGAAAATGAAGGGGGGGAAATCGGAGGGAGAGATGAACCATGAGAGACTATGGACTCTGAGAAACAAACAGGGTCTTAGAGGGGAGTGGGGTGGGGGGACTGGTTAGCCCATGATGGGTATTAAGGAGGGCATGTACTGCATGGAGCACTGGTGTTTTATGAAAACAATGGATCGTGGATCACCACATCAAAAACTAATGATGTATTTTATGGTGACTAACATAACGTAATAAAATTTTAAAAATGAAGAAAACTCATAGAAACAGAAAGTAGAAAAGAGATTGCCAAGGCTAAGGGTAGGAGAGAATCAGGAGTTATGGTTTAATGGGTATACAGTTCCTCTTTGGGAATGATGAAAAATCTGGAAATAATTGTGAACATTGCAAAATATAGTGAATATACTTCATGCCACTGATTTTTACAGTTTAAAAATGGTAAAATTTTACATTGTGTCTATTTACCACAATAAGAAAAAATAGCCCCACTTCCAATAGAAGACAAAACAGAATGAAACAAAATGCAAGTCATTTAGGTAAATGATGATCACCGAACATCGTTCATGGTTGAGGGGCTTATTTCTTCTCTGGTTGGCTGGGCTTGCTCATTCATCTGTGGTCATCTGGCATTAGCTGGACAGCTCTGCTGCTGGATGTTGGTTGGCTGTCAGCTGGGCAGTCAGGGAACTGGGCCCCTGTTTCTCATGTACTCCCATGTAACCACCACCAGAAGCTTAGCTCAGACTTGTCAGGTTTCCAAGGAAGGGAGCAGAAGTTGGCAAGGCCTCTAAGTCTGTAGGCATAGAGCCTAGACAGTCACTTCCACCATATTCCATTGGTCAAAGCAAGTCATAGACACAGGTGTGGAAACAGACTTCACCTTTTTATAGCAGAAGTTTCAAAGTTGCATTATAGGAATATAGAGAAGGGTGGACATTTGTGATAATTTTTTCAATCTATCAGTCTATAAATGCCCCACAATAAGGGATTGAATAAATGAATGATCCAAATATTGAAATAATAAAAAACTATTGCAATTTTAAAGAATATTTAATAAACTGGGGGAAAATACCATATGTAAAATTACATAATAAATAAAATATCAATATATATACACACATAAGTGGTGATATGGACATATAGATGAATGCATATATTTATTATCCCTATATTTTAAATTCTAAATTCACATATTTCTATAATAATCAGAAAAAAATAACTTTCTCAAATTATAATTTTTAAATGTGCTTGTATCTTTTTTTGTTCATATATTCTTGAACTTAACTCGAATCGGGAGCTAATTTATAAAGATCAAAAATTGTAATATGGCCTTTGTTTTATCTCTCATATGATTGATCATAAAATATTAGTAATACAGGATTAATTTAGATCCTACTATACTGGCACAGTTCAAAAGACAATCACAGATATTTTTAGCACTCTACAATCCATCTTTATCTCACCCTTTATCTTTTAATCTAGATATTCTCTGCTAGAAGCAAGAAGCTTAAATAACAGGGACAACAAATCAGAACCAATACAATTTCTTGAATTTGGCTGATAGTAAGAGAAGGAAAAGATTGCATTCTACTTTACAAAGCTCATTTGTTAGGTCTTGCTCTTGGTTAAAGTTCACATCCCAAATCATGCTTTACTTCATTCATTTCATAAAGGTTCACCGAGCGGTCTACACCATCCCTATATTTGAAGAGTGAGAATCCAGTGGGGAGATTAGCAAATGAACAATTGTATTTTTGTTGTGGTATCTGCTTATTTGCTGTGATAGAAGGCAGTAGATGGTGCTAGATGCAGCCCTCTGACTCAGACATAATTTCGATTTTGTGGGAGAGGAAGATGCTGGAGGAAGTTTTTAAAAGTTGACCTTGAAGAATTAGAATTGTGCTTTTATTCTTCCACCAAATATTTATAGTCTGCCTACTTTGTGCTAGTGAAAATGTGCCCACACTGGATTAGGTGCTCTGAGTAGAGCAGTGAACAAAACAAAGCTCCTTCCCTCATTCTAGACACATTCAAAGTGAGGAACAGACAGTAAACCAATAAATACATAATGCATCAGGCAGTAATAAGAGCTATGAAGAAAAACTAGTGAGGGAAAGAGCTAAGAGAAGATCTGGAAGTGTCACAGAAAGAGACAGAATCTGACACAACTCTGGGATGGACTTCTGCCTGCCTGCCTCCCTCCCTCCGTCAGTGCTTTGAAGGCACAGACTTTCCTCCAGGAATTGCCAACCCCATCAGGTATCTGGAGCTAGAGTGGTCATCATACTCTTCTCTTGGGATCAAAATTGATTAAACCAACCTCTCTGTCTCACACATGCTTGACAACTCATTAGAAGCCCCAGTTTCCATTTAAATAGCTCCAAGGACCAGGTGGTCACACAAATGAGTGAGTTGGCTATGTTTAAGATAATAGAGGTGTTGTGGGGCCTGAAGTATACCGGATATTATCCATTTCAAATAAATCTATTCAAGTATAATTATTCATAAATCACTCTTCGGGGAGACAGCAGTTTTTGATCCCTTCTATAAGAAGTTTTGATTCTAGGGGCGCCTGGGTGGCTCAGTCATTGGGCGTCTGCCTTCAGCTCAGGTCATGATCCCAGGATCCTGGAATTGAGCCCCACTTCTCGGGCTCCCTGCTCAGTGGGAAGCCTGCTTCTCCTTCTCCCACTCCCCCGCTTCCCTCTCTCACTGTCTCTCTCTGTCAAATAAATAAATAAAATCTTTAAAAAAAAAAAAGAAGTTTTGATTCTAAGTTACTTAATTGAGGTATGCATTAAGTAGCCCAGAATTAATGGAATCTTTAGAGCAGCAGATGCAAATTACATTCCCCAGAACCAGCTGAATCATCCTTTAGTCATGCAGATGAGAATTTGACAGATTAATAGTTTGTGGATACAGAGAATTAGTTTCCCTTCCGATACCTCTGCAATGAATATCATTTGCTTCAGCTTTCTCGGTTCCCTCCTGATTCTCGTTTGGGGAAACAGTCCTTCCCCCTTGTAGCAGTCTGGCTGGGGTCAACTACCAACTTTCACTTTGCTTCCCAAACCTTAACCCCCACCTTGCAACCCCTGCTTCCAGCTAGGGAGAAGGTATAGGACCCAAGACTGGGCTAATAATGGCATTCTTTCTCTGGAGGTGACTTCCCCCCCCTTTTTTAAATTGTGATAAAATATACGAAGCATAATATTTATTATTGTAACCATTTGTAAGCATACATTTTAATGGTGTTAAGTACATTCACAATGTTGTGTGACCATCACCTCCTATAGTCAAAACCTTTCATCATCCCAAACTGAAACTCTGCACCCATTGAATAGTAACTCCCACATTCCTCTTCCCTCCCAGACCTTACTAACCTCTATTCTACTTTCTGTCTCTATGAATTGACCTATTTTAGGGACCTCATGTAAGTGCAATCATACTATTTGGCCTTTTATGTCTGGTTTATTCTACTTAGCATAGTGTTTTCAAAGTTCATCCATCATAGAGCCTATATCAAAATTTCATTCCTTTTTATGGGTGAATAATATTCCATGGTAGGTATAAGCCACAATCCACTTCTCTCTTCCTTTGTTGATGGTCATTTGGGTTTTTCCACCTTTGGCTTCTGTGAATAATTGTGCTATGAACATTGGTGTGCAGATATCTGCTTGAGTCTCTTATATTTAACCATAAGATATATACATCTTTTATATATATTATATATATAATTTATACATAGTATATATAATTTATGTATATTTAATATATATTATATATGTTATATTTATTTTTTGAAATATATATCTCAATTCTTTTACTGCTGGGTCCTATGATATTTCTTTGTTTTGTGTTTTGTTGTTTTGGAGGTTTTTATTGGGGGGGGTTGGTAGTTCCTTGTTTTTTGGTTTAAGGAACTAAATCATTTTCCACAGGGACTGTTTCTATTTACATTCCTTTTTTTTTTTTTTTTTCCTATTTACATTCCTGCCAGCAACACAGAAGGATTTCAATTTCTCAGATCCTGGCCAACATTTACTTTCTGGGTTTGTTTTGTTTTGTTTTTGTTTTTGTTTTTCATATTAGCCATCCAAGTGGGCATAAAGTGGTGTTTTGATTTTCATCTCCCTAATGACTAATGATAGTAAGCATCTTTTTGAGTTCATACTGGCCATTTGTTTATCTTCTCTGGAGAAATGTCTATTCAAGTTGTTTGTGCATTTTTTAATTGAATTGAATTGAGGGGGGTTTGTGGTTGTTGAGTTGTAGAGGTTCTTCATATATTGCAGATATTAATCTCTGATCAGATATATAATTTACAAATATTTTCTCCCATTCTGTAGATTGTCTTTTCACTGTCGTGATAGTGTACTTTGATGCATACAGGTTCTTAATTTTGTGAATTCCGATTTATCTGTTTTTTCTTTTGTTGTCTGTGCTCTTTTTTAAGATTTTATTTATTCATTTGAGAGAGAAAGAGAGAGAGAGAGTGGGATAGAGAGCATGAGCAGGGGGAGGGGCAGAGGGAGAAGGAGAAGTAGGCTCCCCACCAAGTAGAGAACCGGACATAGGGCTGGATTCCAGGACCCTGGCATCATGACCTGAGCCTAAGGCAGGTGCTTAACCATCTGAGCCACCCAGGGACCCCTGTTGTCTGTGTTTTTGATGTAATATCTGTGAAATCATTGCCAAATCCAATGTCATGAAAATTTTCTCCAATGTTTTCTTCTAAGAGTTTGATAGGTTTAACTCTTAAGTTTAAGTCTTAAGAGTTTGGTGTTAGGTAAGGGTCCAACTTCATTCTTTTGCATGTGACTATCCAGTTTTTCAAGCAACATTGTGGTCTTGGCACCCTTTTTGAAAACAATTGACCATAGATGTGAAAGAGTTTATTTCTGGGCTCTCTTTTCAATTCCATCGGTCTGCATGTCTGTCCTTAAGCCAGTACCATACTGTTGTCATTCCTATAGTTTATAGTAAGTTTCAAAATTGAGAAATGTGAGTCCTCCAACTTCATTCTTCTTCAAGACTGTTTTGGATATTCAGAGCCTCTTGCAATTCCATGTGAATTTGAGAATTGGCTTTTCCATATCTGGAAAAAAAAAAAGCTGCTGCAATTTTGGTAGGAATTGTGTTGAATCTGTAGGTTGCTTTGGATAGCATTGACATCTTAACAATATTAAGTCTTCTTGTCCATGAACATAGGGTGTCTTTCTCTTTATTTAGGTCCTCCCTAATTTCTTTCAGCAACACCTTGTAGTTTTCCATGTATAAGACTTTCACATCTTTGGTCAGACTTATTCCTAATATTTGATTCTTTTAGATGCTATTATAAATGAAATTGCCTTCTGAAGTTCCTTTTTGGGTTGTTCATTAGTGGTGTGTAGAAACACAGCTGAGTTTTGTGTATTGAACTTGTACCCTTCAACTTTGCCAAATTTATTTATTAGTTCTAGTAACTTTCTTATGGATTGGGGGGGATTTTCTATACATAAGATCATATCAGCTGGTAACAGATATTTTTACCTCTTCGTTTCCAAATAAGGAGATTTTTCTCTTTAAGTTTTGAATCTTAATTTGGGAATCTGAAATTGCCTGGAACTTAGTTATCCTAGAAACAAGGCTTTCAAGAGATAACGCCTGTCCCTCAGGTGCACAAGGCTGACTGCAGGTCACCTGCTTCCAAAGATTTGCACTGTTTTCTCTTTAGTTCTGTGGCAATTTTTTAACAGAATTTGTTTCTGTTGCTCATAATTCAGGAACCCTAGTTGATGTAATGCCCTACCCTTACTTCTTTCAAAGAAACAGAATTCTTTAAAGAAAAATGTAAAGGAAGAAAGAAAATATAGCCTAAAGTGGGACTTAATTATCATCATATCCAAACCTCTTCTCTAAGAGTTCTCAGATTTTAGGCTTTATCAGAATTTCCTGCTAAATTATTTGAAATGTACATTCCTGAACTGTATCACCAGAGATTTTAAAGATTATTTTTTAACCAATACCCCAGGTGATTCTCAAGTATATGAACCATAGACTGAATGTTTTATAGGACTGATTTCTATAATATATTTGCCAAAGAATGATCAAGTTTATGATTGAACACCTCTAGGGATGCTAAACTCCCTACTCTACATGGTGAATCCATTTCATTTGGGAACAGCTCTTCCAAAAAAAATTTTTTTCCACAGTTGACTACCAATATATTCTGTATAAAACTGAATAGAATTTTATGGTTATAGAATAATAGAGGATTTTTCATTCCCCTTCACTTAAAAGCAACAATTTTAAAGAATCAAATGAGCCTGATGAGATGCATATCTCCACATAAATGTTTACCTCTGAAAAACACATTTCCTTTGCTCTCAATAATTTAATTTCACATAAGCATTTGTATAGGTACCTCCAATGATCTCATATCCATGGCCAAAGAACAAAGGTGACTTGGGGGTTAATGGGCAGAACCCCAAATCCCAAAATAGCCATCCTCCTTTCCCATCAGAGGTTTATTTTCTTTTGATCTTAACAACTTCTGTCTCGAAGAGTGAAATAATGCACACACTTCACGAGGTACTAAGTTTTACCAACTAATGACTTAGACACCAGTGACACCAGAAGAGGGTATGGAGGGAAAAATGGAAGTGCTATCACTGTGACTACTCTGTCAGATTGTTTGACATTTCTTAATTTCCCCTTATTCCTGATTTTTATTCTCCCATCTGTTTCTCCACAGTGATTGGTATTTAAACTCTTAAAAGAAAAGAAACATGTGCTGGTGGAATAAGATGTTTCATTTAAATAAAAGAATAAGTGTCTGATAATTTGCTTGTGAGATCCCCCAAGGTTATTAGCATTAAAGCAATCAAAGCCTTAAACTTACAAGATGAAATTATTACACTGCAGTAGAATTGTTGGTATTGGCTAATATTTGAAATGGGCTTCCCGGTGGGATGGTGAGGGTAAATGAGGGGTTTTCTGTGTGTAGCCTAAAGCCCACTGGGTTCACTAACTCTGCAGTGCTAAATAATAACCTTACATAGAGAATGGTTTAGTGGAATGAAAGTAGACTGGGAAGCAGACACATTTAGCTTCAAATCCTGACTGCATCTTTTTCTACTCTAGGTAAGAGACTGATTCCATTGATTCTCTCTTTATGTGCAAATGGCAAACTCCAACAATCATTAAAGAAGTTGATTTAATTCAATATCATTCGATTAAACAGATATTTTTTGAGCACTGCAAAGTGACAGGGCACTGGAGATGGAACGGGGTTTGAGAGATTCTCTACCTTTGTTCAGCTCAAAGTTCAGCAGCTACCAACAAAAGGCAGCAAAAACAGCACCCAGAGGTCATCAATAAAATGCACACATTATACATTAGGATAAGATACATGTGCCACAGATTAAAAAAGAAATCATGTTAGTAAAAAAAAAAAAAGAAAGAAATCGTGTTAGTTTTCCTTCTTTTTATTCTGTTGAGAATGGAAATGGCATAGCAATTTAAATAATTTTTCCTTGAGTTCTGACATATTTGTTCTCAGAAGGCATCATCACTAAAAACTTCAAGGGTGTGTGTGTGTGTGTACTTTAGTCATTATTTTCCTCATCTGTTAAACTCCACAGTTGAATTAACAGATTCTTCCTCTGGAATTCTTATTTGAGATATATAAATTAGCTTCATGACTAGGAAACAAAATCAACCCCCAAAATAGAAATGTCAATAGACTTGTATTACAGAAGAAGGCATGAACTGAAATTCCTTAGGTCTTCCACCTGATCTTACTAAAATAATCTCAGCTCGGGAAGGGGAATGATTTATTAAGGTCAATGAACAGTAAGAGGCTTGGACATGAGTGGAACTCTGGTTCTTCGATTCCCAGTCCAGTGCCAATATCAATCAAAATTGTGTGGTCAGAAATGCCATCTATCCCCAGAGTGAACCCCTTGAAGGAGAAGCATGACTTTCTCTGCAAATGCAAAAGAGATGAATAGCTTATCTTCAGCCTAATTGCCAGATGAGGCCAATAGACTCTTTCCAATAGCCATTTGTCTGGTAAGACCATCCCCGCTCGAGAAAGAGCACAGGTTGGAGGTATCATGCAAGCAGGGTGCATGGAGATCTTGGAAAACATCAGCTTTACCAAACAGAAAACCCCAAGCTTTAGCTCTAGTGCTGATTTAGATAAAATGCAAGCTTAAGAGCTGATTGATCCTGAAGGGACGGTGTTATAGCATTTCCTGTCCATTTACCTAAAACCGCCGGGTACTCTCTTTTCCAAACCAATAAACTCCCTTACTAGCTCCATGCCTATTTGTGGTTCTTTTCAGGAAGGAGGAGGAAGTCCCAGAGTCCCCAGCTGTCAAAGTAGATAAATCTTGCTAAAGGAGAGGTAAGGTCTTTAGGAATGAAATAATCTCCTGCAACTGGTTCATGAATACTCAAAACCTTCCCTTCCTTTTACAGAGCTGCTAACTGGGGAAATCAATAGATGCAGACTTGAGTAAGTCTAGATATTTTTGAACCTTATTAAATATATATAAGAAACCTTTGGAGGTAAACAGGATACAATAATAACCTACATGGAAGCTGAGGAAAATCAGAAAGGATCAAATGTGAAAATGCATTGTGATTTGGAGTTCAAGCTCTGCGAACAAGTAGTTGAAAGGCGAGTAAACCATGTTCTCATTGGCTCTCCATAACCCACTCACAAAAGCCAAGGCCCTTATCAGGGACCACAAGGCACCTCCCTCCAACCTTTGTCCATTGCTGTTTCATTGTGGATATTCCGTAACTCAACTTTGATGAGCATTATGACAATGTACATCAGGACTCCTTTTTTTTTTTCTCCTAACTTGATATGATGAGAATCTACAACCACATAAAAGTTAGAAGAGTAGCACAGGGATTGGCCAACTGCACCCAAGCCACGCCTATCCCTGGATGTGTCATCTGTGGCTGCTTTGACACTAGAAAGGCAGTGCTGAGGGGTTGGGGCAGAGACCTAATGGCCCACAAAGCAGAAAGCATCTATTATTTACTACAGTCACTCTTTTATAGAAATGGCACTACCTGGAAAGGTAGCCGTTACTTTTTATAGAAAAAAATTGCTGACCCCTGGGCTAGTACAATAAACACTTGTATACCTTCTAACAATTGCCAAGATTTCAACATGCTTGCTCTCTCTATATATACCCATGTACACAAATACATATGTATTTTTTTCCTGATCCACATGGAAGTAAGATGCAGAAATCATGACCTTTCCTTGTGAAACACTTCAGCATGCCTCTGCTAAGAATAAAAGACATTCTTGTATAAATAGCCACAATGCCTATACAACACAAATACACTATTTTTTTCATAACTTAATCTAACAACCCATATTCACAATTCCTCAATTGGCCTCAGAATCTTCCTAGAGATTTTTTTATTTTAATCAATATCCTATTGGGGCAGGTGGGTGGCTCAGTCAGTTAAGCGTCTGACTCTTAGTTTCGGCTCAGGTCATGACCTCAGGGTCATGAGATTGAACCCCACATTGGGCTTCACGCTCAGCTTGGAGTCTGCCTCTCTCTCTCAATAAAATAAACAAATAAAGTCTTTCAAAAAATCAATATCCTATCAAAGTTTTACACCTTGTCTTTGGTTATTATATTTCTTCAATCTCTTTTATCTAAAGCAAACCTACCAACCTTAAATTTTTTTCTTTTTTTTCCCCTAACTAACATTGACCTCTGGGGGAGCCCAGGCCAGTGGTCTTTTTTTTTTTTTTAAGATTTTATTTATTTGCGAGAGAGAGAATGAGAGACAGAGAGCATGAGAGGGAGGAGGGTCAGAGGGAGAAGCAGACTCCCTGCTGAGCAGGCACAGGCCAGTGGTCTTATAGAGTATTCCACATCTTTATCTATCTAACTGTTTCCTCCTGGTGTCATTAAACATTTTGGGATTTCCCCCCTGGCTCCTACACTTTCTATAAATTAAGCATTGGCTCTAAAAGTCTTGCTTAGGTTCAAGTTGAACATTTTTGGCAAGGCCACATTATAGCACAAAAGGAGAAAAACAATATTGGGTTTTCCTGCTGTTAGTGTAACGAGGCAAAGTTTGATCATTTGGTTAAGATGGTGGCCAACATTTAAGATGGTACGTTTCCTTTGCTGCTAAGAAGTAATCTGTGGGGTTGCTGGAGGCAGGAGTCTTTTGGCATCATGGAATATCTGGTTTCTCCCAAACTTTTTATTTAATGGCTTTTTCTTCTATTGATGATCAGTGCCAAAATAAATGAAAATGTCTGTTTTTTCCCCTAATTCTGCAATTCTTTCCACATATTCAAGCTGATATTATTCTTCTGTATAGAAGAGGGTTTTTTTTCCCTTTTGTTTTCCTCTCTTTCTTTCTCATCATTATAGACTTATGGATTTTTAAAAAATATAATGACTACAGTTACTGTCATTATTCCTTTTTTTAAGTTTTTTATTTACTTAAGTAATCTCTATACTTAATGTGGATCTCGATCTCATGATTCCGAGATCCAAGAGTCACATGCTCTTCTAACTGAGCTAGCCAGGCACAACTGGCATCATTCTTTTTGGTGTTTAAACTTCCAAAAACTGGCCAGTGGGAGCCTCTTCCCTCTGCTCCTCTGTTCTTTGGACATGGTTCACTGGTTGTTAAGTTCTTTCTTGCTTTCTGGCACAACACAGCACAACAGCTGTGCACAGCTGTGCACAGCACAACAGCAAAACACGGCTTACCTTGTACTTTTCCTGGAATCAGGAATCAACCATTTCTCCAAGAACTGCTGGCTTGTTATTGGATAACAGTACATGCAACAATGAATCATGGAACACTACATCAAAAACGAATGATGTACTGTTGGTGACTAACATAACATAATAAAAAAATAAAAATAGAAATTGAGATCTAGGCCATGCAACATTCAATACTATGGGGCGCCTTTTTCCTAGGCATTTACAGTGTATACATGTATGGATCCATACTTATACGAACATCATGAGTTTATATTAGGCACCAGGACTCTTCTCATTGCAAATGAAACACAACTAACCCATAAGATTTAAGGCAGGAAAAAAGTTAGGGGTATTGAAGAGCCCTTGTAAGAAAAAGTATGGCTTCAGGAGTGGCTACATCTAGGACCTCAGACGATGCCTTAAGTCTTACTTGATTTCTCAGTCATAACTTTCCTCTGCATTGTATTCATTTTTAGGTATGACCACTCCCACCTCCAACAAGTGATGGCAAAGTATAAAATGGTAGTTCCAGTCTATGATAAACTGAAAAATACAACACCTCCAAACTGAAGTTCTATTATCATCACGGGGATGGAGATTCAGCAAAGACCATGAGGGTTTCCCCCAGTTTCATTTGTTCCTTATATTCAGTAATTCCTAGTGGAAGTTCTTCACCTGATTTTAGTGTTCTCCAGCATTGCTTCATGTATTGGTCTGGCTCTGATTCACTATTTTTCTTTCACACGAATTTCTCTATAACCGTTCTCTATCCCATAGGCTCTGGCCTTGTTTCCCTTACCTATAAACCTTTCAGCAGATCACTTAGACGCTGTAGGCACATCCACTGATTTTTGCTGACATTGCTCTTAGAAATCTTTAATTTCTAAATCTTCTTCTGCTTTAATTACTGTGTCCCTGAGGATCTGCCAGTATTCTTCCATTCACGGCCTGCT
Source organism: Neomonachus schauinslandi (assembly GCF_002201575.2). Lineage (NCBI taxonomy): Eukaryota > Metazoa > Chordata > Mammalia > Carnivora > Phocidae > Neomonachus > Neomonachus schauinslandi. The sequence continues at coordinate 177,614,531 of NC_058406.1, read as the reverse complement.
CAGTGATGCTCAGTTGATTTCTTAATTCCCCGAAATCTCCTGTCATAAAGCTCTTTCTCATCCAAAGCTATAGAGTGTGACTTTTTCTCAGCGAACTCTGTCTACCCAGCTAAACTTAGAATATAATATTAGCTCTGAAAGGCACTGAGGGATCATTCAATCTATTCCCCATTGCACACCATTTTACCTTGAGGAAGGGAGGGAGGAGGCAGGCTTAAGATCAAACAGTGAATGCTTAGAAATCGTAGCCTTAATTCAGGACTCCTAAGTCTTCCCCAGTTTATGTCCTAGAAATGATGCTAAGCAGACCAGCCGTCCAAGTGCCTGTGCTCGGTATCTCCTGAGAGGACAGCCTATGCAAAGCAGTGGAAGAGGGTCCCAGGATGTGTGGGGAGACCCCTGTTCTACTGTGGTCTCTGACTCAGCTGGTTCTGTGGCTTTTAAATGTATAACCTGACTTTTGTCCATGGAAGGAAATTAATGATCTCCAGTTCATTTTCTCAGAGAACGTGTCTGCCTGAGGAGCCTTATTACCAGAGCGGTGACATGATTTTCCCCATTACCACCATCACCAGCTCCATGATCAATATGATGAAGAGAATCCCTCCTCTGAAACCAGACAGTCCTGGATTAAACCCCATCTCTCTCACTTACAGCTCTGTAAGTTCAAGCACTTGCTTTATCTATTTCTATCTCAACTCTTTATTTGTCAAACAGAAATTTCTATTTTATCGATAGCGTGGTATGGCTGTGGAAGATGCAGTCTTAGCCTTTCTTTCTGCAGTCTTTCTCTTTCCATACCTTAGTTTCCTTGTTTCTAAAATGGGGATAATAATGGTAGCTCACCTGTAGGGAAGGATTAAATGAGATAATACATGTCAGATGCTTCGAATGGTGACTGACACCTAGTAAGCGATGAGCAACCACTTATTATTATCTTTCTCACTGTTGTTGCTGAGCTACAGGTTGTGTGGACTATAATGTGCTGCAATTATCTGCTTATGAGTCATCTCCAATCCCAGACTGTGGGCTCCTCCAGGGCAGGGACTGTTTATCCCACCCCCAATATGCTTAGAGACTAGCATAAGGTCAAGCACACAAAGTTCTTGCTCAACAGAGGCCACCTGTTACTGTCACTGCAGAGTTGCCACAAGGATTAAGTGACACTGTATACGAACATGCTTAGCATGCTTAGCACACAGCTGGGCACATTATAAGCGCTTCCATCAGCAACAAAACTATCATTTTCTTCATATTCCTTAGAGCGATCAGCTCTCTCGTGGCTGCTCAGCAACCTGGCAGAGGTCATTGGGGAAACGTGCCTCTCTGCTAAGACTGCTCTCCAGATGGTGACACCCACTCAGGCAGGTGAAAGAGTTGACCTTTACCTGAGGAATATCTAAGGCCTCCTGATATGGCTATATTGAAGAAAAAGCATTGGCACAGTTGAAAGACAGGGTTCAAATCCTCTCTCTGCCTTAAGTCACTGAGTAAAAGCAGAACAAGTCACTTACCCCCGAACCTCCCCTAATACCCCTGGTGTGTGCTTCCTATCCTGCATAGAGACGTGCATGATGAACTGGGTCCTCTACAGCTACGGGTTGAGCAGGGGGAGAAGGGAGTGTGGGCACCAGGTTTATAGCAGCAGCAGACAAGCAGAATACTGAAGCCTTCCAGCCAGGAATTTTTAAAAATCCTGATTGGTATCTTTTGCCAATTTCCATGGTGTAAATACTTCCACCATAGCCAAATGCAAGTTGCTAACATGAGCTTAATTGGTTCACAGTCTTCTTCATAATTCTAGCAATCAGTTCTCAAGAGCTGGTATGAGCCAGTTCCAGCACATCAGGAGAGAGACAGGGATGGCTGTATTTAGAAATTATGCAAGGGTCAGAGCCCAATCCTCATGCTCCACCTCCCAGGCTCCACAGTCTTAATGAAAGGGTCCTATCCTTTCTTTAGTTCTCTTTTGAAATTGCTTTTGGACTTTGGGCCTCCAAGATAAAAGACACATATTCACTCAATAAGCATTTGTTGAGCACTGCTGCATGTCAGGGCTCGAGATAGGTACTATGGAACTGAAATGCCAGCTTCCCTCAAGAAGACACATGTAAACAAATGCTTTAAGGGGTAGATGAACCATGAGAGACGATGGACTCTGAAAAACAAACTGAGGGTTCTAGAGGGGAGGGGGGTGGGAGGATGGGTTAGCCTGGTGATGGGTATTGAGGAGGGCACGTTCTGCATGGAGCACTGGGTGTTATGCACAAACAATGAATCATGGAACACTACATCTAAAACTAATGATGTAATGTATGGGGATTAACATAAGAATAAAAAAAAACAAATGCTTTATTAGGGTGAGAGATACGTGTAATATTTCTTAGAGGTGGGAGTATCTAATTCTCCTGAGGGAACTAGAGAAAAGAAAAATTGCAAAGACAGTAGTTATGAAGATACATAACCTTTAGTTACCCTCTCTCAACGCTCCTGCCATGCCGTTGCTCAACCCAGCAGACAACTCGGCAAGTCGCTCAATGTCTCAGAATCTCATTTTCTTGACCTAAATATGGAAAAAACAACTCCTGGATTTCTTCTTTATACAGACGGTGTTTGGGTTGAAAGAAAAGATCAGAGAGAAGGACCTTGTCAGCTCTAAGAGGCTATATCCACGTGCAGTGGACTGTGGTAGCAGAGACCAGGGTCAATCAGAAATCACACTTGGCCACAGGTGGACATGATGGATGCATTAGAGCTGGGGTTTGTGGGAACCTCACCCAGCACTTGTTTCATTTCAAGCCGCTTTGCTAGTTTTACCTAATCCCAGGCTTTTCCTATAATACTGAAATCTTGACTCACAAAGGACCAAATATGTACAAGAAATTTTTCTTTCCAAAATGTAAATAACTATATATTGTTTTATCTGTTTGTAAAAGTGAAACATAGGACTTATTTAAAAAAAATAGATAATTCAGAACAGAAAAATAAAAAGAAAGGTAAAGATTACCTCTGATTCTGCCATGCAAAGCTAACATTATTAACATGTATGTATATACCTTTGGGAATTCAGGCAAACAGACACACATATGTGCACACAGGCATGCACCAAATTTTACCAAAATGCAACCATGCTTAACATACCTGTGTATGTGTCTATAATTTTTTAAACTTAATATGTAATGGAGTTATTTCATGTCATAATTATGGAGTCCACATCATCATTGATGATGTAAGTTATTTTTGGTACCAGATAGCTAAGAAATGGACTAACAGGTCCATTGATCAAAAAAGAAGATATTAAAAGACATGATTTATTAGGCTTAAATTCAAGAAGCTTATTGAGATAAAGTGACATCATGGAAAATACATGGGCTTTAAAATGTGGGACCCCAAGATTTGGACCCAAATACCAACATACTTACCCTGTAGAAGAGGGGCCTGACCTCTCTGGGTCTTTTTTCATCTGTTATCTAATGGGGAGAGTGGTGAAGAAAATATCCACTTCACAGGTCAGCATGTTGTCTCCACTCCCTCCCCTATGTGCAGTGTTCACATGAGATCCTGGCAGCTCAAGATGCTGTTCTTCAAACAGCACACAATCAGCAACAGCAACATAAGCCCCAAATGGTAAGTAAGAGTCTGGTTTCCCATGACACAGAGTTTAAAAGTATAGTAGAGTTATATTAAAGAGTTACCCCAGAAAGTATCCCAGAGAGCAAATCCATTCACACACATACATAGCCACAGCGCACAGACTGCCCCTTAGCCCATAGTGGGAAAGCACACTTCTATAGGATGTTTTCCAGAATCAGGCTTATTCATATGCCCTGGGCTGTATAATCTCATGTACCTGCCCAGCTGGCTTCTTTCTGTGGCTGGATTGCAGAATCCCTTTGGGTGCGAGAAGCACCCTAATTTCCTCCACTGGAACAAGCAGATAACGATATCAACCTTCCTTTTTGTTGAAGGTTTCTCTCAGAGCAAGTTAACTTCATAACCTCCCTCTCACCTCCCCAGATGAGCCATTGAAATGATGTCTCCCTTTCCAGATCCTAAGTAACATTTAGATTGTTCAAGGGTTTGAATATGCCCCATCATAGGTATGTCTCTAGCAACACCCACACTCACCCCACCCACATGGGTCTCCATTGTGCATCCATCCTCTCTGCTCCCACAGTCCCCTGTGCTTCCCAGCATCATTACATGTATTTGCTACAATTGTCTGCTTATTGTTGGTTTTCCTCAAAGGACCACCCCCACTTAGTGGACTAACAGGCAAGATTCAGATTTTCTTTATATACCCAGCCTCCAGCACCCTGACTTGTTCATAAAAGCAACTTCATGGTGTTTCTTGATCTGAATCAGATCCAATGCAAATATAACCCCAATAAAACAGAGGTGCTCTGTGGTCCTTGCATTTCTAAATGATGTTCTGCTAAGAAGAAGCACAAGTTTGGCATCCAATTGCTTGGAAAGCAATTGAAATATTTATAGTAGTCTCTCTAAAAAAAAAAAAAAATGAAGAAGAGCTTCCATTACATGAATACCCATTTTACAGTGGTTCATGTAATGGAAGCTCTTATTCTCAGTTCTTAGTCAAGATTACTCACTTCCTGATCCAGGGAAAAAGGGGTCCAATATAATAAACTTGCTACCAAGTAGTCAACTGGTCACCTTGAGAGATGGTGCTGTGAGGTGTCCCAGCATTGGTATCTTACTGGCAGGTTGGACATTGGGCAGCAGCAGAAGCTAAATGAGCCATGGTAAAAGGCAGCTCTGGTGTTGGGCCTTGGTATGGCCTCCATTCCTGCCATCATGCCCATTGTGCTGGTTGATGTCAACTAACCAAGTGATCTCGCTACTTGTTTATTTAGTACTTCTCACATGGTGGATACTCTCTGATATGTATCAACAGGTAAGACGAAGATTTTTGCCAATTTGTGCCCACTCACATAGGTTCATCCACATGTTGCTTCCTCAGGCCTCCTTATCCCTAATCATTCAATCTTTCTGCATCCAGAAACTTGATGAACAGCCAAGCAATTCACTACTGCTCATGAGTGTTGTTGTGTGTTTGAATATACTTTTGCCTACTTCTCTTTCCACTTAAGTAGCATTGCTTTCACTGAACTTTTCAGATGCCTGAGATATTGTGTATTCCTTCCCATTGCTATCCTATCCCAAACAACATTTGTAAAAGTTTTAAAAGTTCCACTGCCACAGCATGCTGGGGAATATCCACACTCCATCTATCACCACTTACTGCGTCCTCGTTGTCAGCCAGCTGATGAGTGATCTAGATCCCAATTCCCATTTTAGATTCTACTTTCTTAGACCCCTCCTGGCTCCAACTCTCTTGGTTGTATTTCTATAAGACAGATATTTCCTTAGAGGACAGTTCTCTCTGGAACACCACCTGTGGGAATGAAGGAAGAAGGACGAATTGTGAGACAGTTCAACAGAGACCTCATTTGGATGACCTTTCAGAGCTGTCCTCAACTGAATCAATGTGAGCTGTCTCAATGGGTGGTGTATGTATACTTGGTGAGGCAGCTTCCTTCAACTTTAGCCATCAGCAGGCAACAGTCCCAATAGCAGGGGAAATGAGTACTTCCGTCCTGCATAAGGAGATCTGGGTAGGGTAGAATGACATCTACTAAAATCACAAATATTCACACCTCTCTTACCTACAAAATACGCTGACTCAACCCAAAGATATCTCAAAAGTCTATCCAATCAAGACATCAGTATTCAGGTCCAGAATTGTATATCTACATTCAGTCAAACTTTAGCTTCTCTTTATACAGTGACTAATGACCAAAATGGCAAGTTATTTGCCCTGCTCACACCCAACATCCAGCACTGGAACATGTCCAGGATAATCATAGTAAACACTTTGGAATGGGGGAAAATAAGAGGTATGTGGTAGTATATGGCTTTTAGCAATTCTGACATCTCATTGGGAAAATATTAGCTTGTCAAAACTATTCTTCGATTAGGTCCTCATTCTGCTTTCTCAAAGTGGCTCCATAGCACATGGTTCTACACTGCTCATGGTTCACTTTGTGGGAGATTTTCCTCCTTGGCCACTTCTGAAGAAGCTATTGAAGGATATACCCTTTGGTTTCTGAGCAGATTTCTCAGCCTGCTTCCTCCCTCTGGAAACTGGAGGAGAAGAGGTATTTTTATATCTTTAAGAGTCTCTGTCTTTTTTAGTCCAGTGTGTATGCGTGTGCATGCACGTGTGCCTCTGTGTGTGTGTTTTCAATATAACTTTCTCAAAACCACCCTGGATTTTCTATATGTTCCATTCCAGGGAATTCCATGTGCTAAAACCTTCTTCCACAACTCTTCCAAAACTCTAACCTTTATTTGCTCCTCATACTCCTTCTCCGCCTTTCTCTCCCTCTCCTCTCTCTCTCTCTCTCCAGCTAAAAAGATCTACAGACAACCACATTAATTCCTTGAGAGGACTTAACAAAAAACATGCAGCCACACCTTGATTTGATATTTGCACACTATGACACAGGATCCTTTGTTCTAAGGCTGTATTTGGCAAAAAAAATTTTAATTTGTAACCATACAACTCCCACTATTTTCCCTTTAAATTATGTTAGCAATCTAGCTTATACTTTGCAGAAATTATCTTTCTTTTTTTTATTTCATTATGTTAATCACCATACATGACATCATTAGTTTTTGATGTAGTGTGCCATGATTCATTGTTTGCATATAACACCCAGTGTGCCATTCAGTACATGCCCTCTTTAATACCCATCACCTGGCTAACCCATCCCCTGACCCCCTCCCCTCTAGAACCCTCAGTTTGGTTCTCAGTCCATAGTCTCCCCCCTTCATTTTTCCCTTCCTGCTATCTTCTTCCTTTTTTTTTTTTAAACATATAATGTATTATTTATTTCAGAGGTACAGGTCTATGATTCACTAGTCTTACACAATTCACAGCACTCACCATAGCACATACCCTCCCCAATGTCTATCACCCAGCCACCCCATCCCTCCCACCCACCACCACTCCAGCAACCCTCCGTTTGTTTCCTGATAAGAATTCCTCATATCGGTGAGATCAATGATACATGGCTTTCTCTGATTGACTTATTTGGGTCAGCATAATACCCTCCAGTTCCATCCACATCATTGCAAATGGCAAGATTTCATTCATTTGATGGCTACATAATATTCCATTGTATATATATACCACATCTTCTGTATCCATTCATCTGTCGATGGACATCTTGGCTCCTTCCATAGTTTGGCTATTGTGGACATTGCTGCTATAAACATCACGGTGCAAATACCCCTTCAGATCCCTACATTTGTATCTTTGGCGTAAATACCCAGTAGTGCAATTGCTGGGTCATATGGTAGCTCTATTTTCAACTTTTTGAGGAACCTCCATACAGTTTTCCAGAGTGACTGCACCAGCTTGCATTCCCACCAACAGTGTAGGAGGGTTCCCCTTTCTCCACATCCCTGCCAACATCTGTCGTTTCCTGACTTGTTAATTTTAGCCATTCTGACTGGTGTGAAGTGGTATCTCATTGAGATTTTGATTTGGATTTCCATGATGCCAAGCAATGTTGAGCACTTTTTCATGTGTCTGTTGGCCATTTGGATGTCTTCGTTGCAGAAAAGTCTGTTCATGTCTTCTGCCCATTTCTTGATTGGATCATTTGTTCTTTGGGTGTTGAGTTTGATGAGTTCTTTATAGATTTTGGATACTAGCCCTTTATCTGATATCTCATTTGCAAATATCTTCTCCCATTCTGTCAGTTGTCTCTTGGTTTTTTGACTGTTTATTTCGCTGTGCAAAAGCTTCTAATCTTGTTGAAGTCCCAATAGTTCATTTTTGCCCTTGCTTCCCTTGCCTTTGGTGATGTTTCTAGGAAGAAGTTGCTGTGGCTGAGGTCGAAGAGGTTGCTGCCTGTGTTCTCCTGTAGGATTTTGATGGACTCCTGCCTCACATTTAGGTCTTTCAACCATTTGGAGTCTATTTTTGTGTGTGGTGTAAGGAAATGGTCCAGTTTCCTTCTTTGCATGTGGCTGTCCAATTTTCCCAACACCATTTGTGGAAGAGCCTGTCTTTTTTCCAGTAGACATTCATTCCTGCTTTATCAAAGATTAGTTGACCATAGAGTTGAGAGTCCATTTCTGGGCTCTTTATTCTGTTCCATTGATCGTTCTGTCTGTTTTGTGCCAGTACCATACTATCTTGATGATCACAGCTTTGTAATAGAGCTGGAAGTCCGGAATTGTGATGCCGCCTGCTTTGCTTTTCTTTTTGAACATTCCTCTGGCTATTCGGGGTCTTTCTGGTTCCATACAAATTTTAGGATTATTTGTTCCATTTCTTTGAAAAAAATTGATGGTATTTTGATAAGGATTGCATTAAATGTGTAGATCGCTCTGGGTAGCTTGACATCTTCACAATATTTATTCTTCCAATCCATGAGCATGGAACGTTTTTCCATTTCTTTGTGTCTTCCTCAATTTCTTTCATGAGTATTTTATAGTTTTCTGAGTACAGATCCTTTGCCTCTTTGGTTAGATTTATTCCTGGGTATCTTATGGTTTTGGGTGCAATTGTAAATGGGATCAGCTCCTTAATTTCTCTTCCTTCTGTCTTGTTGTTGGTGTATAGGAATGCCACTGATTTCTGTGCCTTGATTTTATCTCCTGCCACTTTACTGAATTCCTGTATGACTTCTAGCAGTTTTCGGGTGGAGTCTTTTGGGTTTTCCACACAAAGTATCATATCATCTGCAAAGAGTGAGAGTTTGACTTCTTCTTTGCTGATTCAGATGCCTTTGATTTCTTTTTGTTGTCTGATTGCTGTGGCTAGGACTTCTAATATTATGTTGAATAGCAGTGGTGATAGTGGATATCCCTGTCATTTTCCTGGCCTTACAGGGAAAGCTCTCAGTTTTTCCCCATTGAGAATGATATTTGCTATGGGTTTTTCATAGATGGCTTTTATGATATTGAGGTATGTACCCTCTATCCTTATACTCTGAAGAATTTTGATCAAGAAAGGATGCTGTACTTTTTCAAATGCTTTTTCTGCATCTATTGAGAGGATCCTATGGTTCTTGTTCTTTCTTTTATTAGTGTATTGTATCACATTGATTGATTTGTGGATGTCGAACCAACCTTGCAGCCCAGGGATAAATCCCACTTGGTCGTGGTGAATAATCCTTTTAATGTACTGTTGGATCCTATTGGCTAGTATTTTGGTGAGAATTTTTGCGTCCATGTTCATCAAGGGTATTGGTCTGTAATTCTCCTTTTTGATGGCGTCTTTGTCTGGTTTGGGGATCAAGATAATGGTGGCCTCATAAAATGAGTTTGGAAGTTTTCCTTCCATTGCTATTTTTTGGAACAGTTTCAGGAGAATAGGTATTAATTCTTCTTGAAATGTTTGGTAGAATTCCCCTGGGAAGCCCTCTGGCCCTGGGCTTTTGTTTGTTGGGAGATTTTTGATGACTGCTTCAATTTCCTTAGTGGTTATAGGTCTGTTGAGGTTTTCTATTTCTTCCTCGTTCAGTTTTGGTAGTTGATACATCTCTAGGAATGCATCCATTTCGTCCAGATTATCTAATTTGCTGCCATAGAGTTGCTCATAATGTGTTCTTGTAATTGTTTGTATTTCTTTGGTGTTGGTTGTGATCTCTCCTCTTTTATTCATGATTTTATTTATTTGGTTCCTTTCTCTTTTCTTTTTGATAAGTCTGGCCAGGGGTTTATCAATCTTATTAATTCTTTCAAAAAACCAGCTCCTAGTTTCATTGATCTGTTCTACTGTTCTTTTGGTTTCTATTTCATTGATTTCTGCTCTGATCTTTATTATTTCTCTTCTCCTGCTGGGTTTAGGCTTTATTTGCTGTTCTTTCTCCACCTCCTTTAGGTGTAGGGTTAGATTGTGTACTTGAGACCTTTCTTGTTTCTTGAGAAAGGCTTTTATTGCTATATACTTTCCTCTTAGGACTGCCTTTGCTGCATCCCAAAGATTTAGAACAGTTGTGTTTTCATTTTCATTGGTTTCCATGATCCTGGTTGACCCATTCATTCTGTAGTAGGATGCTCTTTAGCCTCCATGTATTTGAGTTCTTTCCAACTTTCCTCTTATGATCGAGTTCTAGTTTCAAAGCATTGTGGTCTGAAAATAGGCAGGGAATGACCTCAGTCTTTTGGTACCGGTTGAGACCTGATTTGTGACCTAGGATGTGATCTATTCTGGAGAATGTTCCATGGGCACTAGAGAAGAATGTGTATTCTGTTGCTTTGGGATGGAATGTTCTGAATCTATCTGTGAAGTCCATTTGGTCCAGTGTGTCATTTAAAGTCTTTATTTCCTTGTTGATCTTTTGCTTAGATGATCTGTCCATTTCAGTGATGGGGGTGTTAAAGTCCCCACTATTATTGTATTGTTGTCGATGTGTTCCTATGCTTTTGTTATTAATTGCTTTATCTAATTGGCTGCTCCCATGTTAGGGGCATAGATATTTACAATTGTTAGATCTTCTTGTTGGATAAACCCTTTAAGTAGGATATAGTGTCCTTCCTCATCTCTTATTACAGTCTTTGGTTTAAAATCTAATTTGTCTGATATAAGGATTGCCACCCCAGCTTTCTTTCGGTGTCCATTAGCATGGTAAATGGTTTTCCACCCACTCACTTTCGATCTGGATGTGTCTTTGGGCCTATAATGAGTCTCTTGCAGACAGCATATCGATGGGTCTTGTTTTTTTATCCAATCTGATAGCCTGTGTCATTTGATTGGGGCATTTGGCCCATTTACATTCAGGGTAACTATGGAAAGATATGAATTTAGTGCCATCACATTGCCTGTAAGGTGACTTTTACTGTATATTGTCTTAGTTCCTTTCTTGTCTATGTTACTTTTAGGCTCTCTCTTTGCTTAGAGGACCCCTTTCAATATTTCTTGTAGGGCTGGTTTTGTGTTTGCAAATTCCTTTGGTTTTTGTTTGTCCTGGAAGAATTTTATCTCTCCTTCTATTTTCAATGACAGCTTAGCTGGATATAGTATTCTTGGCTGCATAGTTTTCTCATTTAGTGCTCTGAATATATCATGTCAGTCCTTTCTGGCCTGCCAGGTCTCTGTGGATAGATCTGTTGCCAATCTAATGTCTCTACCATTGTAGGTTACAGATCTCTTGTCCCGAGCTGCTTTCAGGATTTTCTCTTTGTCTCTGAGACTCGTAAGTTTTACTATTAGATGTTGAGGTGTTGACCTATTTTTATTGATTTTGAGGGGGGTTCTCTGTGCCTCCTGTATTTTGATGCCTGTTTCCTTCCCCAAATTAGGGAAGTTCTCTGCTATAATTTGCTTCAATATAACTTCTGCCCCTCTCTCTTTTTCTTCTTCTGGGATCCCAATTATTCTAATATTGTTTTGTCTTATGGTATCACTTATCTCTCAAATTCTGCCCTCGTGGTCCAGTAGTTGTTTATCTCTCTTTTTCTCAGCTTCTTTATTTTCCATCATTTGGTCTTCTATATCACCAGTTCTTTCTTCTTCCTCATTTATCCTAGCATTAGAGCCTCCATTTTTTATTGCACCTCAGTAATAGCCTTTTTGAATTCGACTTGGTTCGATTTTAGTTCTTTTATTTCTGCAGAAAGGGTTTCTCTAATATCTTCCATGCTTTTTCAAGCCCAGCTAGTATCTTTAAAATCGTCATTTTGAACTCTAGTTCCAACATCTTACTAATGTCTGTATTGATTAGGTCCCTGGCAGTCGGTACTGCCTCTTGTTCTTTTTTTTTTTTTTTTGAGGTGATTTTTTCTGTCTTGTCATTTTGTCCAGAGGAGAATAGATGAATGAGAGAACAAAATGCTAACAGGGTAAAAACAACCCCAGAAAAATATATACTAAACAAATCAGAAGAGACCTGAAACCAGGGGAAAAGAAAGGGAAAGAAAGAAAAAAGAAAGAAAAGGAAAAAGATAAAACAATCAAACAATGGCCACAGCAACTTCTTTCAAGATACATCTCCAAAAGCTAGTGAGACAAAAGCAGAAATGAACTTATGGGACTTCATCAAGATAAAAAGCTTCTGCACAGCAAAGGAAACAGTCAACAAAACAAAGAGGCAACCCACAGAATGGGAGAAGATATTTGCAAATGACACTACAGATAAAGGGCTGGTATCCAAGATCTATAAAGAACTTCTCAAACTCAACACCCACAAAACAAGTAATCAAGTCAAAAAGTGGGCAGAAGATATGAAAAGACACTTCTCTGAAGAAGACACACAAATGGCTAACAGACACATGAAAAAGTGTTCATCATCAATAGCCATCAGGGAAATTCAAATCAAAACCACATTGAGATACCACCTTACACCAGTTAGAATGGAAAAATTGACAAGGCAAGAAACAACAAATGTTGGAGAGGTTGTGGAGAAAGGGGAACCTTCTTACACTCTTGGTGGGAATGCAAGTCGGTACAGCCACTTTGGAAAACAGTGAGGAAGTGCCTCAAAAAATTTAAAATAGAGCTACCCTATGACCCAGCAATTGCACTCCTGGATATTTGCCCCAAAGACACAAATGTAGTGAAAAGAAGGGCCATATGCACCCCAATGTTCATAGCAGCAATGTCCGCAATAGCCAAACTGTGGAAAGAGCCAAGATGCCTTTCAACAGATGAATGGATAAAGAAGATGTGGTCCATATATACAATGGAATATTACTCAGCCATCAGAAAGGATGAATACCCAACTTTTACATCCACATGGATGGGACTGGAAGAGATTATGTTAAGTGAAATAAGTCAAGCAGAGAAAGTCAATTATCATATGGTTTCACTTATTTGTGGAACAGAAGGAATAGCATGGAGGACATTAGGAGAAGGAAGGAAAAAATGAAGGGGGGGGAATCGGAGGGGAGATGAGAGACTATGAACTCTGAGAAACAAACAGGGTCTTAGAGGGGAGGGGGGAGACAGGATTGGTTAGCCTGGTGATGAGTATTAAGGAGGGACGTACTGCATGGAGCACCGGGTGTTATTTGAAAACAATGGATTGTGGATCACCACATCAAAAACTAATGATGTATTATAGGTGACTAACATAACACAATAAAATAAAAATATTAAAAAAACAAAAAAATAAAAAAAATAATAAATAAAAAGTAAATAAAACAAACAAACAAGCAAACAGACAAAAATAACAGAATATGATCAAATATGATCAGGCTGGTGCATAGATCAGTGCCACACACTAGATTTTGGGAGTATTTTGGTCTGTTAGAAGAAAGTGCCTCCCAAATTTTTAAAGAAAGAAAAACTTGTATATATACAAAAATAAGGGTAAATATGATGAAGGGATGGAATATGACTGTAAAGATGAAAATTATAAAAGATTTTATAAAAGGAATTGATAAGAAGTTGGTTGAAAAAAGAAAGAAGAGGATTTAAAAAAAAGGGGGGGAGAGAATATAATCAGGCAGGAGACTAGAATGAAGCCATACACTAGAGATTTAGGATATATTTTGGTCTGTTAGAAGAAACTGTATCCCAAAGTTTTAAAGAGAGAACAATTTATATATATACCAAAAATAAGGTTAACTACTATGAAGGGATAGAATATGACTCTAAAAATGAAAAATAAAAAAGATTTTTAAAAAGGGATTGATAAGATGTTGGTTGAAAAAGGGAAAAAGAAAAATTCAAAAAAAAAGAAAAAAAATTTAAAAATTAACTTTGAAAGACTAAAGAATCGGGGGGGGGAAAGCCATGAATTATATGTGCTGTATTCTCCTAGTGCTGGCGTTCTGCCGTTCTCATTGATCAGTAAATTTGGTCTTGGCTGGCTGTTCTTGCTGATCTTCTGGGGGAAGAGCCTGTTGCAGTGGTTCTCAAATGTCTTTGCTGGAGGCAGAATTGCCCCTCCCTTGCTGGGGGGCCAGTCTAAGTAATCTGCTCGGGTTTGCTCTCAGGAGCTTTTTTTTTTTTTTAATTTTCTTTTTGGATTTTATTTATTTATTTGAGAGAGAGAGACAGAGATAGAGAGAGCACAAGTGGGGAGGAGAGGGAGAAGCAGGCTCCCTGAAGAGCAAGGAGCCTGATGCAGGGCTCGATCCCAGGACCCCGGGATCATGACCTGAGCTGAAGGCAGATGCTTAACCAACTGAGTCACCCAGGCGCCCTCTTGGGAGCTTTTGTTCCCTGCAAGCTTTCCATACAGCTTTGGAGAATGAGAGTGAAATGGCAGCCTCCCAATCTCCACCCCAGAGGAGCCGAGAACTTGGGGCCCCACTCCTCAGTGTGCCCCCAGAGAAAAGCCATCAGTCATTCCCGTCTCCCCAGTCTCCGGCCACACTCCGTGCTCACCCGGCCTGTGACCGCGCGTTTCTATCTCTGGCACCGGACCCCGGGTGGAGTCTCCAAACCCAGCAGATCCCTGCGGCGCACTCCCGCGCGGCTCCTCCCGGGGGAGGAAGGTGAGTCTCCCCGGATCTGCCGCTTGTTGGGTCCCTGCTGGAGGAGCAGGGGCCTGACTGTGCCGCGGATCACGGTTTATGGCAACCCCGAGCTGAGAGCCCACTTCTCGGCTCCATCTCTGCTGCCAGCTTATCCGCTCCGATACCTGGGGGCTCTGCCACACTCAGGCACCCCCTGGTCTCTCTGTGACCCAAGGGTCCTGAGACCACACTGTCCCAGCAAGTGTTCTATCCCCCGCTTAGCCACTGGAGTGATGTCCCTCAGCGGAGCCAACTTCTAAAAGTTCCGATTTTGTGCTCTGCGGCTCTATCACTTGCCAGAAGCGGCGGATGGAGGCCCCCTCCCCTGCCATCTATCTTCCCAAATATCACCTCGGATTCACTTCTCTGCACTTCCTACCTCCAGAAGGTGGTTGCTTTTCTGTTCAGAGAGTTGCTGCTGTTCTTTTCTTCAATCCTCTGTTGAGTTCGTAGGTGTTCAGAATGGTTTGATCCCTCTCCAGCTGAATTCCTGGGACCAGACAAAATTTAGGTCTCCTACTCCTCCGCCATCTTCCTCCTCCCCTACCAGAAATTATCTTTCTGATAACATCTGATAAAATGTAGCTAGCAAGTCAGTTCATAGAATCAACATTTTTGTCTGAAATTTATTTTCCTAGTGCTAATATAAATCAGGTACATTTTCCTGTTTTCCTGTTACCACAAGTAACAGTTTTACCTCTTGGTTTTCCCCACATCACATAAGTTGACATTTTCCCACCTCCTTTCCTGTTACTCAGTTCCAAAGTCAATTTCATATTTTTAGGTTTCTGTTATGGCAGTGCTACACATTTAGTTGCTGATTTTATTCTCAGTTCACAATACCCACAATAATGTTGCTTGATCAACCTACCCCAAAATTCAGTGACATTCAAAACAAGAATTTATTTCATATTCACATGTCTGTAGATCAGGTGGAGGTTGGTCAGTCTGGCAGGGTAGCATGAGGGTTGACTTTAAATTACTGATTAGGTATAGATCAGCTTCATATGTTTCTCTTTCTCCTTGGAACTAATGATTACCTGAGCAATGTTTTTTTCATAGCAGGAGGCAGGAATGCAAGATAAGAGCCAGATCACTTGGGTGCATTTTCTCATCTTTGCTTATACCATCCCCACTGATATCCAAAGTAAGTTCTATTACCAAACCTACTATAACTGAGATAAGGAAATACATTTCTCCCTTGAAGGTGAGGGAATGATGTGAATATTTCCTGAACAATAATCTAATATGCCACAGCCGTCAGATAACACTAATAACTACTACATTCATTTATGTACGTGTTTGTTATTGAGTTCATATTAAGTGCCAGATACTGTGCTAAATGATGAGGCCACAGAAATAAAGAAATAATTATAATTTGCTTGTATGAAAGGTTAAGTAACTTATATCAATTAAAATCCAAGGGAAAAAAGTGTAGTGACAGATATGCACAGGGAACCACAGGAATGAAAGGGGACTTTTTACCGAGTCTCAGAGGAGTGTAGATGCAAGAAACTTTGCCAGAGCAGATGAATCACAATCCCTGAGCTAAATCTTGAGGAAACATTGGCGGATAAATGGTGAAGAAGACAAAGAAAAGCAATCCAGGGAAAGAAAATTGTAAGCAGAAAAATATAGACGTGGGAAAGAACTGCAAAATCAAGGAAAATGATAGAAAGGAAATTCTTGAGATGCTAGCAGGAGTAAGGTCATGCTTATGTTCTAAACTAAGAAATAATTTTGATAGATTGGGGCATCTTTCCAGGATTTTAAGCACCCATGGTAATTACTTTTTCCCTAGAGGCTAGCACATGGAAATGACTTATAAATGCTCAATGGATTTCAGGTGATGCATTCACTCTGTCAGGGCACTGATTTACTGTTTACTGTTCTTTCAAGCCATGTGGACCTTTACTATATTTACCACTTATATAATCTAAATTTTGTTTGGATAGTCAAGCACACTTCAACTAGTCTAGTTATGTCATCCTCTCCATGGTCTTCATCATCATCATCAATTGGCATTTCATTTTATCTTTACAACTCTCTGAAATAAGAACCATTATTGACCCCATTTTATAGGTGAGAAAATTGAGGCTTAGGAAGGTTATATTTCCCCAGGATATACAGGTAATGAGTAGAGGAGAAAATAGGATTCACAGCAGGTCTGTCTGACTTCAATGCTATTCATTAAGGGTGAAAGGAAAGACTCAAACTATGAGATCAAATGTTCAGGAAGCATCTCTAACATTGCCTAACATTGGGACCAATAGATCAAGCTAATAAGGCCATCAGAGACGTAGAAATGGTTTGGATAATGTAGCAAGAGAGTCTTTGATTTCTCATCAGGTCTTTGAAGAAGACTTGGGAGAACAAAGAATGGAATATTTCAACTGGTCTTTGAAAAACAAGTAGACTCAATAAACAAAGTTGGAATGGAATAATCTTCCAGGAAGAGGGTACAGCTTAATCAAAGGCTTGGAGAAGGAAAAATAAAAAACATTCTTTTTTTAAGATTTATTTATTTGAGAGATAGAAATAGTGTGAGCAGGAGGAGGGGCAGAGGGAGAGGAGAGAGAGAATACTCAAGCAGACTCCCCACTGAGCATGGAGCCTGATCCCAGGACTCTGAGATCATGACCTGAGCTGAAATGAGAGTTGGCTGCTCAACTGGCTGAGCCACCCAGGCACCCCAAAGAAAGAACATTTTTAAACATTTATTTATTTACTTTAGAGAGAAAGAACACAAGTGGGAGGGACAGAGGGAAAGGGATAGAGAAGCCCAAGTAGACTCCATACTGAGCACAGAGCCCGACCTGAGACTCAACGCAGGGCTCCATCTCATAACCCCAAGATCATGACCCTAGCTGAAACCAAGAACCAGAAGCCCAACAGACTGCTCCACCCAGGCACCCCAAAGCAAAGAACATTTTTAAAGAGATTTGAATAACTCTATTTGGATGTAAGGAATAAGATAGTGAGATGCCAGACCCCAGTCTTTTGAATGTTAGGTCCAGCGAATATTTCAATGGCAGACATTTATACTGCTCACAGAGAGTTATTCCTCTTTTTTGGGGCTTTTTCTGGGTTTCAAAGTGCAGGGCAGATATCCATAACTGATATATATTCAGCTACACAGAGGTAAAGGAATATGAATAGATATAAAACCATATAGCTACAGCTCTGGGAGCAATTCTTTACAAAGTAAAATGACTTAAAAGATGCTCTCACTGCTCTGGAGCATATATTAGAAACACTAATTCATGCACCACGTTACTGATGTGTTATATATTACATATATAATATATTAAAGATAAACCTGTGCACCTAATGAGACACTATTTTAATATTCCGCTTGATCCTTGAGAGCAATATGTTGCCATGGAAACCTGTCTGTCTAGTCATTAGCACCTTTTTTTCTCACACAGGAATTTGAGTGTAATGTTATTTTCCCAGCAAGAATTAAATTAGCAATTATTCACCTGAAAATGGAATCAAGGAGATCTAAGCAAACACACAGCACTAATGGTTTGTTAAGTTCACATAAATTATCTTTGAATTATGCAATGGTCATGGTAATCTAGTATGGCTTCCATATACATTTGGATTCCTGAAGAGGAGAGACCAGGAAAACAGACTTTGTTTTCTTGGGTCATGAGAATGCATTTGGTGAATAAGAACGATCTTCTTCCATAAACTTTTCTATGATTTTCCCTTAATAAATAAAATCTTCCATCCTGCAGTCTTCCCTAGGCTCTTTTTTCTGAAGTTCTCTTATTTATTGATTACCTTCTCTAAGGTACGTATCTAATAATCTTGTCTGCCCACAATCCATCCCCCTTCACCTAGCAATAGCATCTTGATTTTCTTGTGGAGAACTAATCCTAGTCCATTTATGCAGTCTCAGTGGGATTCTTTTTTTTTTTTTTAAGATTTTATTTATTTATTTGAGAGAGAGAGAGTGAGAGAGAACATGAGAGGGGAGAGGGTCAGAGGGAGAAGCAGACTCCCCACTGAGCAGGGAGCCTGATGTGGGACTTGATCCTAGGACTCCAGGATTATGACCTGAGCTGAAGGCAGTTGCTTAACCAACTGAGCCACTCAGGCGCCCCCTTAGTGGAATTCGTAAAAAGAGGTTTGCTACCCTCCCCATGGCCCTTGCAGATTCCCTACCGTGGGACCTCACTTGTTTGTAAGCCAGAGCAATCCGAAAGTCTGGTATATGAATGCACTTGAGTAACTCTGAAACAATGGAACCTGGGAGTCTGGGACTAAATCTCTCAGCTTCCCACCCTCCAAAGGGATGATCCAGAAGTTGTTCTACATGGTTCTTCAGGAGGTATTTCTCCTTTCCCTGTCTCACTATCCTTACTCTCTCCCTTATGTTTAGTTCCTGGCACCATCTCCTAAATATACTACAAGCACCCAACTCTTTGACTCTGGATCTGCTATTGGAGAAATTCACTCTGATACACTTCATTTGGTTTGGGTGTTAGCATGTGAACCAAATTCCTCCAGTTTAAACCCTCTCCCACAAACTTAAATCTGGAGCAATGACAAAATTATGGGGAATGGTTGGAGGTGGTTGGCTAACAATATTTCCTCTCAGATACTGCCCAGTGGCCTAGAGAGCTGTTTCTTCCAAGACTTGATGATCCAACTTTTCATCAAGTATGTGAGATCAAATAGATTTTTTTTCTAAAAAATTCTTTCTTAGCTTAAGTTAGGTAAAACTAGTTTCAATCAGGGGCTCTAACTTGTACCACCCCTATTACTTGATTCAACAAACATATTTTGAGCTTCAACTATTAGCCAAGAAGTTCTGTGTGTGTGTGTGTGTGTGTGTACATTGAGGTAGTAAAGAGTTTTTCCACGAGATGATACTTCTTGACTTTAAACCAGGAGACTACCTGTCCTTGTGCATGGCTGAGGCATTAGTATAATTAGATAAGTGGTAAGCAGTGAGGATGGAGACACTTGAGTATGTCATGGAAAGTCTGGTCAGCAGTGCCTAGGGGTTTATGCTCTATCCGGTGCTGAAACTGAGAACTATTGGAATGGACAGGAAAGACACAGAAGGAGTTCATTTGGACAGCCTCTATCTTCTCAGTTTGGTAAATGATCAGGCCTTCTGGTATGAGGGAGGGAGTATGGAGAGGAGCTCAGTCCTTAAAGAGGATGGCAATGTTCAGGGCAGTCTCTGAAGAGTTCTGATGGGAACCAACAATAGGGAATAGCAGTCTTCAATAAGATGAACAATTGTTTCTATTTTATGGTTCTTAATGCTAACAAGGCAACAGCAAATGATGTATG
The DNA here is from genome assembly GCF_002201575.2 of Neomonachus schauinslandi. Taxonomy (NCBI): domain Eukaryota; kingdom Metazoa; phylum Chordata; class Mammalia; order Carnivora; family Phocidae; genus Neomonachus; species Neomonachus schauinslandi. Next base: position 177,594,713 of record NC_058406.1, on the reverse strand, counting down.
ACTGTAGTTCTCAAATTTGAGTGTACATTGGAGCACACCAAAATCACCGAGAGGACTTGTCAGAGCACAGACTGCTGGTCTTCACATCCGGTTTCTGATTCAATCAGTTCAGCTGAGGCCTGAGTAGTTACATTTTAGTCAAGTTCCAGGTGATGTTGATGTTATTGGTCTAAGAATCACACTTTGAGGATCACTTATACATGGACTCTGCCTAAGTTCTGATAAGGGGATAGAAATGAAGTTGTGTAACTCAGAGAGATGTCATGAATTTCTTCAGTCACTCAAGAGCAGATGAAAGGGCCAGAGGACATTATTCAGACCCTGTCTTGGTTACCATGGATGAAGTCCTAATTATTTAAGCATTCACGTATTTATTCATGTAACAAATGCCTGGTAGTCCTGCTACATGGCAGACAATATGATTGTTACAGGAGCACAGGTAAAAAAAAGACACACCTCTAGCCTGCAAAAATTTCAGACTAGATAAGAAGCAGGTACGTGTGGTAAAAGGTTCTAGGTACTGTGTAGACTATGGTGGGGGTATATAGTAGGTAGAAACCAATTCTCTGCAAGAGGGAAAATGTCAGGAAGAATACTATAAGGAAGTAGCCCTTGAGCTGAATTATGAAAAGTGAGTGTGTTGTCAGATGGTGAAAGGGGTGGGATCAGTTTTCCACAGAAGAAAGAGCAGGAGAAGAGGCACAGAAGCCTGAATTTCCTAGTTACATTTTTAAAATGCAAATAATCGGTAATCCAGATGTGTAAGGGCTCGGGGAGGGATGAGGCTGGGGCTGCAGGCTCTGCTTCCAAACATCATCTGAATGCCACACAAGTACATCTATGGTAATTGCTCCCATTTTTCTGCTGTCCACCCTCCCTCCCATCACCACCTTAATCAAAATTCTACCAACAACACTGCCATCATTGCCATTATCATCATCATCATCATCAAGAATAACATCAACAGTTTATTCAGATTGCCTTAGTTTTTACTACATGCCATCTTTCTGCTCTAGAATCTCCATCCAAGTTCTATGTCACAGTTAGTCGTCACGTCTCCCAGGGCTCCTCTTGGCTATGACATTTTCTCACATTTTCCTGTTTTTGATGACCTTGACAGTTTTAAGGAGTTCTGGTCAGGTATTTTGTAGAAGGCCTCTCTATTAGAATTTCCCTGATGTTTTTCTTATGATTAGACAGGGGTTATAGGTTTGAGAAGGAAGATCACAGAAGTAAGGTGCCATTTCCATCACATAATATCAAAGGCACATATTAAAAATATGATGTATGACTGCTGATGTTTACCTTGATTACCTGGTTGAAATAGTGTCTGTCGTGTTTCTCTACAGTCAAGTCATTTTTTTCTCTCACTTTCCATGATGTACTCTTTGGAAGGAATTCACTACCCAACACTCAAGGAAAGGGGAGTTATGCTTCCCTTTTTTTGGGGTGGAGTGTCAACATAATTTTTTGTTACTTTTATCTGCCATGGGATTTGCTATATTTGGATTCTATAACAAAACATTACCTCTTGATTTTTAATTCTCTCCAATCTAATTTATAGGATCATGCAATTTAAGGTAGTCAGGGTTAAGTAGGCTATCAGCAGTTAAGGTGGAAGCTGCCATTCTAATTTCTGCTGACCTCTAGAGAAATTTCATCAATTTAGAATTCTGCTAGACTAACCCCCTCTTGGGAGAGAAAGCAAATCAGACTGGTATCCACCTGAATATCTATTTTAGGTCTTTTGTCTGGGTATCCAGGATGCCTTGGGAAACACATGTGATCCATGTAGCTATGGAAATTCTGCTTTGCTCATCTCTAGAGACTGGTTAGATCTGGGGAGGCTGGGTATGAAGTTATTTGCAGATAAGCAAATTCATTTCACATAGGTCACACTTAATAACTTAATAACACACAAAATAACTTGTATACAAATGGCCAGCTCAGTTACTTTTTTCATTTAATGCTCCTATCAACCATTTAAAAATCTAATTGTTAGCTCACTATTAAGGCAATTGGAAAAACAGATTCAATCCGTATTGCCTCAATTTGCCTTAGTTGCTCTTCCGATGCTAATCAACTTTAACAACCCACTGCTGATTTTTTCAAGCTAAAGATCTCTAAACTTAGAGAACTTACAATATAACTTAAAGGGCACAAGGCTTGGTGTCAGAAAACCTGAAGTCAAGTCCCTACTCTTCCCCTTGCCAGCTATGTGACTCTGAATAAGTCATAGAACCTTTCTGAGTCTTGGTCTCTTCATTGTAATGTGGGAATAAAAATTCTTGCTTAAGAAATTTATAAATGGGAACCTAGTATTATAGTGGTATTAATAAAAACAGATATGCTATTTTCAGAAAGAGTGCTCTGTGAGAAACATTATTATTGATAATGATGGTGGTGATCATAAAACTATGATGTTTAAGGTGATGATGGGGGCTGGACAGCATAAAAGTGGGTATAATGAATATGTGCCTGTGTGGTTTTCAGACAATATCCAGAATCAGAGGGACAGGGCAGGGGTGAGAGGGCTAGGAATCAAGGAGTTGTAGCTCTCAACCCCAGCTTCCCATTCAGATCAACCAAAGTTTGAGAACCACAGATTGTGGACAAAGACTGCAGTGTCCTTTAAGAATAAGGGGGTGAATCAAAGAGCAAATAGCCACATTGGAATCCTCACTAAGTCTAGTCTGAAATGTATGACTCAAACACAAAATTAATGACTGTATTTCAGATTCTGTTCAATTCTATACAGTATATTTAATCATGTGCAATAGAAATGTCTCAACTGACTTTCCTATCAAAGGTTTAGCACTGGGAGTTATACATACTGAATATCTACCTAGTGCCAGACTCTATGTTAAGTGCTTTTCAAATGTAACCTCATCCAATCCTTGTGAGGTTGACACTATTGTCCTCATTTCTCAGAAACGAAGGAACTGAGGTTGATGAGGGTAGTGTTGATGATGGAACTGAGAAACATCATTGTGATTTGATGATTTATAATAAGAAATATATATTTGATCTTTGCTCCATTTCTGGCAAAGAATTCCTAAAACCCTTGGAATTTCTTGTGATAAGAGGAAGGGGTCTTTCATCATGTTAATGAAATTAATTTTGAAAAGCACCTGAGAATGGGGGCTGGTTGCCAGTGGAGCCAACCTTGTGACTGGAACTTTCTTTTCTACCCTCCTGACTCCTGGTAAAGGGGAGGGGGACTAGGGATTGAGTTCAATCACCAATGGCCAAAGATGTAATCAATTATGCCTATGTACTAAAGCATCTATAAAAACTCAAAAAGGCAGGTTTAGAGAGCTTCCAGGTTGGTGAACACATGGAGATGCTGGGAGAGTCATGCACTCAGAGAGGGCATGAAATCTCTATAACCTTCCTGCAGACCTTGACTTATGCCTTCTAACTGGCTGTTCCTAAAACTTATCCTTTTATAATAAGTTGGCAATCCAGTAAGTAAAATGTTTCTCTGAGTTCTGTGAGCCACTCTAGCAAATTAATCCAACCCAAAGAGGGGGTCACTGGAACCTCTGATCTTTAGCCTGTTGGTCAGAAGCACAAGTGACAAGGTGGACTCGTGACTGGCATCTAAAGTTGTAGGACAAAGCCTTTAACCTGAGGCATCTGACACTATCTCAGGGTAGATAGTGTCAAGATTGAGTTAAATTATTGAATACCCAGCTGGTGTCTGAGAAGTGTTTTGTTGGTGTGGGGGAATGTTGGAAGATGCCATTGAGAGGATGTGACCTCCAGGTGATCCAAGGGCTAGGCCCAGGTAATTAGAGGCTCCTTACCCCTTCCCCTGTGCTTGGAATGTATGCCCTGCCCACCATTTCAACAATGGGAGCCATTTTCAAGGACACAGCCATGAGAGATCAATGTGTTGCTGAGACCATCTGGATGGTATACTGATTGAACCCCATTAAGGCCTCTATATGAACTCACAATTTTGGCAAGGAGATGTGGAGATCTACTTGTCTTCTGGCTGCCTCATTTCTTGCAACCTTCATATGTAAGTTCCCTTGCTTATTAAACCTGCTGGCAAGCGATGTGGAGTGGCGCTCCTCTTTCTTCAGTTTCTCCTTACCCTCCATGTACAGAAGCCAGTTTGCAAATGAACAGAGAAAAGAAAAACTCACACTTTGTAATTTGGTGCTGAATCTTAATCATTTGTCACGATGATGGAACATATCCCCTTGGGAACATGCATGCACATAAAGAAGGGATGAGATGGTGTAACAGAAGCAATAATCACCAATAGTTGATGTACTCCCCTCCAATTCCCAGACACCTGCACTAAAGTTGGAGCCATGTGACTAGTTCTGCCCAATGGATTGCAACTGCCACTTTTTGTCCAAGAAAGAGAAGAGTCATGTTCCTTCTTATCCCCCATCGGATGCCATGTTGCCCTTGAGGCCCAGTGTAATCTACGGTAGAGATAAAAGATGTCAGAGGGTCACCTAGTTCACACTAGACTTCATGCAAATGAGAAAAAAAAAAAAAAGCTTATCCTTTTATGCCCCTTTATGCTCCTAAAACAGAATACTATATAGATTGAGTGGCTTATAAACAACAAACATTTATTTGTCACAGTTCTGGAGGCTAGGAAGTCCAAATCAAGGTGCTGGCAGATTTGGTGTCTGGGGAAAGCCTCTTCCTGGTTCATAAATAGCTGTCTTCTTGCTGTCTCCTCACATGGCAGAAGGAGAAAGGGATCCCTCTGGGGTCTCTTTTACAAGTGCACTAATCCATTCATAAGGGCTTCCCACTCATGACCTAATCTCCTCGTAAAGGCCCCACATCCAAATACCTTCACGCTGGGAATCAGGTTTCAATGCATGTATTTGGGGGAGCCGGGGACACAAACATTCAGTCCACAGCAGCCTCTGAAATTTGGGGCTTCCTTCTCCTACATTAGCCCATTCTACTAATACAGGGCAAAGAATAATTTCATAAGCTAACAGGTCATCTTCTCTGCTGTAAAGTAGAGCTACTTAACTGCCCAAATATAAGCAGGTATTGAAATGGTTTCTTTTTGCTTCTCTCCTTGCCACATTCTTTGCATTATCAAAGAATAAAAGGAGCTCTTGGCTACTTGCAACTTCTTCATGCACTGCACTCCCATTTAAGTCAGCAACAATACTTCAGCCATGACAGTAATGGGGACACCTGTTAAGGCCTTCAGAGGTAATTATCCTAAAGTAAAGGTGACAGTCATTTGCCCAACACAGCGGATTTACAGAAGACTAGATGTTCTTGTATAACTCAGTCTTAAACCTGATGTGTTATTTCTCGATCCCAAAGGGCCAAATTCTATTTATGTCCACCTCCATCCTCTGTCTTTGCCACCATAGAACCTGCTGAATCCCCTCTCCTAGGATAGCTCACCATGCTGGCCCCAGTGTTCAACAAGAAGATACCAGATGGCATTTCTTTTCTTTTCTTTTTTTTTTTAATAAACTGAGGAGACAGAACCTGGCTAATTTTCTGGGAACTTGATACCCCCAAAAGGAGTCTAGCTAGACAAAAGAGTGTCCTAGTGTTAAAAATGTAGAGTGAGTCAGTTCTATGTTTCAAAAGCAAAATGTTCAAAAATAATAATGACCCCGTGCTTTAATAAACTACCATTTTGCAACAACAACAACAACAACAATAATGGCTTAAATGGAATAGATTTTCTTGGCCCTACATTGACTTGCTGCTAATTTATAGTTTGCAAGTACTTGCATTGACATCACAATGCATGGCTAAAAATACAATGGAGATAGAGACAGTGCTTCCTCTGAAGTTTCCTAACTATCTTGCCTAAATCAGGGGTGAATAGTCTGGGCAGAGTGGAGGAGCCCCCACTTGTGTCACGGCTCCAACAGTTGGCAGCAGAGAGCAGCATCTATTGGGTCTTTGCTGACCTGGGAAGAAAGGACCACTGGGTTGCAAGTTGACCAGAAAGAAAATGGAACCCAGAGGATGGTTTTGTCCATCTTTTTGTGCATCTTCACTCTTCATTCACCCACTCCCTGCTCTCCCACCCCCAACCAGGACCATAAGGTCCCTGTGCTATGGCTGCCTACAGTTCCATCCTAGGCAAAAATAGCTACAGTCTGGCTGTGGGTCACTGGCACCCCTTAACAGTATTGCTATTGGCAATCATAAATGTCAATAGTAAAGCTTAGAACATTCACTTTTAGATTCTTGGCTGAGACCCCCTGTAATAACAGATTAAGAGGAGATAAGCAAAAAGGAGTTTAATAACATGAATACCTCCTGCATACATGAGACGTACCCAGGAAAATTGAGTACCTTCTTGAAATAGCCCAAACCTTCACCTTAAATACTATCTTTGGCTAAAGACAAAAGAAAGATATTGGGTGGGTTGGGGACAGTTATGGGAAGTTACCAGGAAAAGCACACCAAACAAAGGTAAGATTTAAGTCATTTGCCTCCTGCACTAATAAGAGTTTCTAGGGATTTAGAGTCATCCCCCTCTTCTTGGTACAGAGAGAGAGACACCCTTACAAATAAAGATTTCCCTTTTAAATGTAAATGTCTCTTACAAAAAGTTTACTTCTAATCTTTTTTCAGAGCTTTTTCTGTGTCTGCCATTTCTTAAAAATAATCAGCTGAAGATAATCCATATGCCAAAGAGATATATTTTAGGGTGTCAAGTTTTGCCCCCCTTCAAGTGGAAAGTATAGATATTACCCTCCTAATCCTCAGCAATCCCTTTGGAGCTCACAGTAGGATATCTACTGCTCAGAGAGCCTGGAAGGGCTCAAGTAGTGGCCCATCCCACATGGGTTGTTGAAAGGCTCCTTAACCAAAATGTTCTCCTCATGGTCCAAGCTAAAATTCTCTCATCAGCCACTTCACATTAGAATAGGAAAATACAAAGTGAGTGAGCAGAGAGGGAATGAATAACTATTGGTCCCCGGTTTGCCCCAGCTATCTGCACATTCATTATTCCTTTAATCCTTACAGTAATTGTATGAGCTTCTGCTATTCCCCTTTTGTAGCCGAGGAAACTGAACGATGTCTTTTATGCCATAGCCACTGTTCTCTGCATTGCATTTGTCTTGAGCTAGGTTCTCCCCAAAACAGGGTCTGAAACAAGGACTTGTGTGCAGGTACTTTATTTGAGAGGTGGTCATGGGGAGCAAAGAGGAGGATTGAGGAGAATGAGATAAAGAAGGAGGAATGGTAAATAAAAAGATGTTTTATGGAATGGGTCACTGCCAAAGGCAGCTCACGGTCTCTCCCTAAATGTTATTCTGAGTATTTATAAAATGCTTCTCAAAATTTTCTCCCTGAGCAACGAGAAGAACCATTTCTTCCCAGGAGTCTCATCCCCAGTTGTTGAGTTTTCCACAAGGGGGTGTCTGGTCTCCCATTCTTCAGACCTACACAAGCTGCCTCTAATAAGACTCCCACTGGTGTTCCATACCATGCAGTGTCTGTAAAGCCTTGGATTAAAAGTACGTTAGAAAATCACCAGCCCAAACTGGTGTCACTTAGACCAAGTCACAAAAGCAGGCCTTAATCAATAACTTAATTGCAGTTCCAACCTCCCCCAGAAATGTAGTCTTAACTGGTCAGTCAGGAATTTTCTGATCAGTACTGATGAGATAGTGTGTCATACGGGTCCCTCTTCGTCCCCCAAAGGAAGATGTGGTAATCCATCTAATAAGACCCTATCTAATAAGACCTTACCTGGAACAATCCTTTCTTTACTTTTGCTAATAACTTCCTTGCCCCACCCTCCTTCCTATAAAAGGCTTCCATTTTGTAGAACTCCTTGGACCTCCCCCCTTCTTGCTGGGTGGGATGCTGTTGGGTTCATGAGTCGCTTAATAAAGCCAACAGGATCTTCAACTTTACTCAGTTGAATTATTCTTTAACAAGAGGAAGGCACAGAGTTCATGCTTGAGGCAAGATGCTATGAAGTGAGTCAAGGTTGGCACAGACTATTTCAAGAAAGCACTCAGTTTTCCTGGGTATGTCTCTTGTACGCAGGAAGTATACAAGTTACTAAGCTTCTGTTAGTTTTTCATTTATTAATCTGTTATTGCTAGCAGGTCTCAGCCAAGAACCTAGAAGGTTAGAGGGAATATTGTTTTTCTTCCCCTACATATTCTGTAGAAAAAAGACTCTATATAAACTCCTCAACATCTGGGCAGGCTATGGATGAGTTCTGATGAACAGAGTGAACGCAAAAAGTACAGCAAGGGAAAAGGTGACAGGCAAAATAATAATATTTAGTGTTGGCTTTAATATAATATACAAGGTTGTGCATATTACTTCCTCAAATTTTAACAGCCCTTTGAGTTGAATTCTGTAATTATTCCCATTTTGCAGACGATGCCCTTGAAATTCAGCATGTTTGTAGCATCTTGCCCTGAATCGGTACATTTAAGCACCGTGAGACAGAATTCGAAATCAGGAGTGTCATACTAGATCCCATGCACATAACCACTTGAAAATCACACTTGAGAAAGAGACTTTCTTTCATAAATCTGGAATCCATCATGCCTGGAGTAAGCCTTCATACCTCTGTGCCCACTCGTAATGGTCAACTGACCCCCTACTATTTGCCTTAATGTGCATATCTGGGATAGTGGCTTCGTTTCCCTTGGGGTTTTCACTTTCTCCCAACCTTGAGCACATGGACTCTCCCTGTTTTTCCTGGGGTTGGGATGATACAGGTAACATGCAATATCAAAGAAGGTAGATTTTACCTGTGACTGGCTTTCTTCTGGTGAATTTCCTAGTAAGAGTGGATAGCAAACCTTGATTTAGTTTAACCTATGCCCTCTCCAAATTCATCTTAGGGGAAACAGAGAAACTTCAGTATGTACCTTTGAGAAGGGCTTGAGAATACTCCTGTGTCCCAAATCTTTATCACCCCACACGTGCTTCAGGGAGACAGCTCTCGAGTCTCCAAATGCTCTGACCACAATGCTAGCCAGAGTGTATTTAAATTCAAGCTTTCACATACTTTTTCTTAGTGGCAACTCTCTTCACCTCTGTGAGCTTCATTTATTAATCTAATAAAATATAAGTGAGAATAATTGTTAATAGATAAGTGTTATAGAAGCTGTAGACAAAATGCACACAATAACACATAGTAGGGGTTTTTTAAATTTGCAATATCCTTTCCCCCCTAATTATCAACCCATTTCATCCACTTGCATGAGACCCTTGGGAAAATCCTAGTGGAGTCTATGAATCATGCCCATTTTTTAAATAAACGTAAAAGTTCGCCAATAGAGGAAAAAAGAACTCCCCTCTTCCTTCCCTAGCAGAGATTACAATCGAGTTTCAGTATATGTCCTTGGGCCCACACAAATTTACAAGGCTTTCTAAAACTAAGAAAATCTGATTAACAAAGTTGTAATCTTTTCGTGATTTATAATGAAAAGCGTTTTTATGAGTTTCAGTATTTCTGAAAGTTTCAAACCTTGAAACTGGATCTAGTAGATCTAGTGGACCTAGTCTGGAAAATGCTTCATAGTTAATAAAAATCAACACTGACGAACCTCTTCTCATTAAAAAAGAATTACGAAATGTCATTTCTGAGAAAATTTGGTGCTCAATAGCCCCACCTACTGGAAAAAGAAGCAGCGAACGGGCTTTTCTACCCCTGTAGCTTTAGAAAAAGATAACAATTGGAGGGAAATTTAAGGATGAATGAGTCCCATTCTTCCTATTTTACAGATGAAGTTACTGAGTTTGGCTCAGACAGATGTGATTTTCCCAAACTTGCAAGTTCAGTCGGTGACTGTAGAGGAGGATTTATACGGCTACTCTGAGTGTATTTCCTTCAGCTGCCAGCATGCCAGTTCAGTGGGCATCAAACAATAGAGAGATTGTTTCTGATCATATCTTATATTTACCTAGCATACCAGAGTTTAGAAGGCATTTTCATAGATACTGCTCCAATTACACCTTCTAATCACTGTGTGATTGTATTGTCATTCCCCAACGTTCCACAGCTGGTAAGAGACAAAACTGAAACACAAACTCAGGACTCCAAGCTCTGGCTTTCATGGGAGGCTACAGCCTTGTGTAGAACCACCTCCAAGCAACCATGGGGAAGCTGCAGTGGTAATTTGTCCTTTTGCCATTTTGATTCATTTTCCTACTGTCAAATGTATAATCTGAGGGTGTCTTGCTGGGAGCAAATTATGCGCAGAGACTGAGATTGTCTTTGCCAATAATTTATTCAACCCAGGGTCACTGCAGGAATTATAATTTATAATAATAATATTTCACAAACCAATAGCATTCAGGATAATGTCTCTTAATAAGCCAATAAAGAAATAACATACAATAAAGCAACAATAGATTAATTACACTATTGTTCCAGCCAAAGGGGAGATGAAAGAAATAAAATCCAAATTTAGTTGAGGTGTACCTTTCCATGAGATGGTTTTGTGTAGAGCCAGTCCTTCCAAGTAAAAGCTGGGTATCAGGTACTGGCTTATGTCTCTTGCTTCCGAGGCACGTAGCTAGCAGGCGAGGTGGGCTGCTCCAGAAGTTAGTGCCCCAGGGACTGTTACATGGCTTGTGCCACTGCCCACGAGGAGAAGGCTTGCCAAGGCAGAAACAAATGTCCTTTCTCCTGGGACTGCTGCATGGTTTCACACCACTGCCAACTGCGAAAGGCCTGACTAAGTCAGGAATAAGTGTCTCAAGATCTCGGGAGAGTGATTTAGGTCAACAGAGAGGAGCCTTGCCTGGACCAAACACCCTCAAGTTGCTGGTCAAACCTCTTGGTTTTAAAGGTTTAAAAGCCCATCACATGACGGACACTACTCCTGTTACTGTGGGAGCCAATGACATGATGGTCCTCTCCACTCCAGGTGCGAGAGTGTGATAAGAAAGTCTTAATATTCAGTTTCAAAACAACTTTTGTCAAAAGTTATTCAAAACAAGTTCAAACCACAAACAACTCTGTCCAAAACAAGCTTTCAAACCATGGATTTTGTTATTTTATTTTTATTTAAATTACTTTAGCCAACACATAGTACATCATTAGTCTCAGATGTAGGGTTCAACAATTTATCAGTTGCATATACAAACCATGGATTTTAAAGCATAAGGAGTCAGTGCACAAAGTGGCAGAACCAATTGACACATCTCTCTGGGTGGTTATCAACACTGCTGGTAGAAGTTGCTATTTCTTGACTACATATATAGTGAAATAAATCCAGGAAAAAAGAGAAAGAATAGAAGACAATATAGATAATGCATCTGGGGCTCAAATCAGATTTTTTTCTCATATGCATGGGATTTTTCACTCAAATCAAGGAAAAGGTATTCGCAGAGAAAGGAGATTAGCCATTTAAAGATTGAATAACATTTGATTTTGTAATTGTAACAAATCTCTCCACCTTCCCCTACCTGACTCAGCTCAGTCTGAGGACCCTTGAGAATTTCTCTAATTTATTCCCCATCTGGAAGAATATAAACAGGAGAATAAAAGCAAACAATGCTAGATGTTTCTGAAGCATTTAACAACACAATAAGGACCTTCCTGTGCGTTGTCTCTTTTTACTCCTAACAACAGATCATCAAGGAAGGCAAACCTAGTTTAATTATTAGCCCTATTTTACAGACTGGTAAAATGAGTTTCCCAAGAGTTGAATAATTTAGACACAGAAAAGTAGAGAGCATTGGGGAAGGAATGTGCTATGGTGAGTGCTGTGAATTGTGTAACACTGATGAATCACAGACTTGTACCCCTGAAACAAATAATACATTATTTGTTAATAAAAAAATTTTCTGACATCAAAAAAAATTTTTAAAAATAAAGCTAATGAAATAGAAAAAAGAAAAGTAGGGAGCAGCTACATAATCTAATGGCAATGTGTTCCTTACTAAAATTTTAAAATATACTGACATGATCTTATGCAGGTTTTTTCTTATTATACACAGAAGTTTATTTTTAACTCAAAAATTGGCAAAAAATATTGAAAGGGTTTTTTTGGGGGGAATCCCATAATTACGCAACATATATTCATTGAGCACCTACTCTACTATGTGTCAGGCCCTGGCCTAGATGAGAATATAGCGATGATCAAAACATAAGGTTTCTGATCCATACAGCTCGCATTCTTGAGTGATAATAGAAAGACAATAAGCAACTCAACAAATCAACCAATAACAGCATAGAATGAGATCAGACAAGATTGGATGCATTCAGGGTGGTAGGGCCATAGACAGAATGAGATATAAATGGATTGATAATAAGCAAGTTAATCTGGTGCAAGAAAAAAATGGACAGGGGGAAGTCAGGAAAAGCATGCCGGAGAAGCTATATTTAAGCTGAACTCTAGATGACAGGAAGTTTGGTGTCGTCTGTATTTAGGAGTATAATGTCCTGGGTAGAAGAACAGCAATGCAAAGACTCTAAGGTTTGAATGAGCTCAGTCTGAAAGAAGTTAGGGAGTCTGAAGCAATGTGATTTCAAGGGGAAAATGGCTGAGAGAGTTCAGACACAGACAAAGACATCCTTGTCTTGGACTTTGGATTCTATCCCAAGGCCAATGGAAGGTTGTTGGAGAACCTTAAATGGGAGTGATATGATCTGTTTCATGCCTTAAAAGGTCAAGATGGCTGCTTGTGAAGAATAAATAGTGAGAGGTATGGGGAAAAGTAGAAGCACAGAGTACACTTAGGTGCTACAGCTTTGGTTCTGGAGGGAAATTTCAAGAGTATGGGTTAAGGTAATGTACATGGACATGAAGAGAATTATACTGGTTCAGAAAGGAAAGCTTATAAGACATGCTGATGGGGATCAGACTCGAGGAGTGCAACAATACTCTTAGGTCTTTAACTTGAGCAACCAGGTTGACAGAGACACCATATGTGATGGCAAGATTGCGATTGATACATCTTGGGGCAGAGGAAAGTGAGAATCACTATTTTGTTTGGTCCTGTTGTGTTTGAGATGCGTGCTAACTATGCAAGTGGAAATGATAAATAAGTAGTTAGATGCCTGAGCCGAGAGCTCAGGGAGAGGTCAGGACTGGACTGGAAAGGCAAATTTGGGAATCATCACCCTATGGGTGATCCCTAAAACTATGATACTAGATGAACTAATTTTAGGAGAAATGGCAGAAAGAGGAAACAATGTCTGGAGCACTGCAATATTTAGAGGCCGAAGGAAAGAGGAAGAGGTAGCAAGGAATTTAAGAAAGAGTAGTCAGGGGTACTGGAGGACTACCAGGGAGTGTGGCATTAGGGGAGCCCAAGGAAGAGAGATCAAAAAGGAGTTGATGGTCAACTCTATCAAAGGCTGATGAGAAGTCAATTAATAGGAGAGAAATTGCCAAAGAGTAAGTTAGCATGGAGGCCTTGAGAAGAACCACGAGGAAGGCAACCATGGGATGCTTTTAACTAGAAGATTCCACAACACCAATACTGATGATCAGATTTTGGTATACTTTTTTCTCATTTTTAGATATGCCCAAGTCTTAGAGACTACTGTGGGTCTTTCCCTTGACATTATGATGGCATCAGCTTACCCAGCTACTGTAGATTCAGATACAGAGAATTTGTAATAGATACATAATGTCCCACTGAACAAATCAGCCATAGTTTGTATATTCTTTGAGCATTTGTGTTACCTTTAACTTTTTGCTATTGGAAATGGATTTTTTTCTGCAGAGGCCTTAATTTTGGACTCTTTCTTTCGTTCAATGTCCCATGTTGGCCAATTGTCAAAAGGCTTTTCCAGATGCCTATACTGATTTAAAATGTCATTCACAATGCATGAGGTTATTTTATTCTCCATCCTGTCCTCACCACCCAGCCTGACTATCTGGGGGAAAGTGCTATTAATACGTGAATCAAGCATTATGATGTTTTATTTCATGTATCTCATGATTATTTGCAACAATCTTCTTTGTTTGTTTTCTAGCTGGGACACATCTGTTTATGTTCTGGGTTTGTGTATCTATTAGGCTCTTGGCATTTTGTTTTGTTTATTTAAATTGTCAGTCAGAAGAACCCCAACTTTTTACTGAATATAGTTCCTTGAGCTCGTCATTTATCTTATTATTTTAGTTAAGTGCTTCGTGCTTTTTTTTGTCACTTATGGAAGATTTTAATTTTGATGTAATTAAATATGCTGATCTCATGAATGCTTAATTATCTTAATGTGCTTTTTCTCCTTCACAGATTGTCTGTGATAAAATCTTAACCCCAGACTTGAAGACTGTCTTCCCCTTCTACTCCTCCGCATATGTTTGAGGAAAGCAAGCTTATTTAATAATATTGTTAATTTAGAGTGCCCATATATATATCAGTCAAGAACCAGCTGTGTTGCCAAAATAACTATCTAATAAAACTCCTTATAAAAGGCAAATGTAGTAAAGTTTTTTTTTTTTAATCTATACTCAAAATAATGTAAGAGATCTCTTGGCTTATTGAGATCCGGAACCCCCACAGAAGGAAAGATTGGGTATTAAGAATAAACACACACCAAGTGGAAGAGGAGGGGGTGCATATCTCTGGGCTCTGTTAGTACAATCTCACCAAGCTCCTGCTGCAGATTCTGTTAATAATACAAGCCACAGTTGACTGAGCACATACCATGGGTTAAATACTTTGCATACATTACCTCAATGCTGTCAACAGCCCTTCTAGGTAAGTGTTATTAACGTCATTTTTCAAGGAGTGGCACAGACAGGATTCCATGCCAGGTGTGTTTGCCTGCCAAACTCATTCCTTTAACCCCTAAGCACTCTCTTTAATGTTGACCCTGCCAGAGGTTCTGGATCTGGGCTCTAAGACCTTCCTTCATTCCTTTTTTTAAAAGATTTTACTTATTTATTTGACAGAGAGTGAGCAAGCACAAGTGGGGAGAGTGGCAGGCAGAGGGAGAGAGAGAAGCAGACTCCTCACTGAGCAGGGATCCCTGACATGGGACTCGATCCCAGGACCCTGGGATCATGACCTGAGCCAAAGGCAGACACTAACCAACTGAGCCACCCAGATGTCCCAGACTTTCCCTCCCTCATGATGGTCACTGTGGGGATCAGTCTGACCTCTCTGCTCCAGAACTGATCACAACCACCTTGGACTTCTGACCTTCCCCTCTCTTCTGACTCACTCTCTGGCTCTGCCCCTCCATAGGGGACAAGAAACAACCAGAACTCTTATAAACACAGGATTGCTTTGGTGGAACACAATTAAAGATGCAGAAAATATTGCTCGAATATATTGTATTCTATTAGGTTCAATATTGCTTTTATGGTAAATATGTGTAGCAAATGTCTCCTAACTCTTTGAAAATTGTCAAACTATATTAAAATGCTAGTAATCTTAAGATTTTATATTTTAAGAGTTGTCTACAATCCCAGCAATCAACTTCATCGCTATTTCCACCTCTCTAATGTTGAGCACATTACAGGAATCATCCATTTAATCCTCTAAATATTAGTTTTCTTATTTCCACAGTACAGATGAAGAAGATGAAGCAGAGAATCGAATCATTTGCTCTATCAATAAGTGATAGAGCCAGGATTTGAATCCATGTTTGTGTAACTCTATGCAGTACACATTGGCATCCCAACCCCATCTGGGATTGATAGCAGCCAGGAAGCTCACATGGGAACTTGGCCACACAGCCCACTCACATCAGAAGGCAATTCCTGGTGCAGCAACTGACTCTCCTCCTTCCAGTATCCCAGGGATAAACTGTCCTTGACAAATACTGGAAGGCCAATGGCCAGTGGCCAGAGTAAACCCTACATTCTAAAGAGAACATTCTAGAACAGCCAGGAAGATAGTGGCCCCAAAGGTGCTCAGAGGCAAAGCTGAAGCAATTAGGCTCATTTAGTCTGAAAAGAGGCAAAGGGATTGAGTTATAGCAATTTTCAGACATATCAGATGTTATTATGCTGAAGATTGACCAACTGTTTCTTGTCATCTCTAAGGATACCATCAGAAAAATCTGTATTAAGTGGCAGAAACAGATAAAAGGCATAATTTCCTCTCTTCACTGCAAAGAAGGTGGACAGACCTTGGGGAGGTGACAAAGTCTTGTTTGGAGAAGCACATTCATCAAGCTCTTGGAAAGAACTCAATCTGTGTCAGAATGTGTAGAATGAGTGATGTGATAATGTCCCTTCTAGTCTACACCTTCTAAGAACCTAGAAATTTAGAGATACTAAAAACTTTGTCAGGAATGTAATAATGATGATAAATAAAAACAAATGATGATTAAAGTGGGCAACTATTATTTTCTACCCAGCAACCTAGCTTCTTATGAGGACATCTCTACTTCTGCTGGTTGTTTTGAAATCCCCTCCCCTCCCATTTTCTTCATATGCTTGTGATGGGAGCAGCTCCCATAATGAGCTCAGCCTCTAGACACGTATGTTTGGTCCAGGAGTTGGGCCAATGAGTCCCTTCCCTGAGATTTTTGGATTTGGAGAGGAGGGACTTGTGCCAAAAACACTGACTTTGGGAAATGTATGAAAAGTTTGGGAGCTGCCATTTGCCATATATCGCACATGCTGAACCTGGGAAATGGAGCAGGGATAAGAATGGAGGGCACCTAGCTTAAAAAGAGAGAAAAAAAATAGACAAATCATATTCAGAAAGATGAACAAAGATTATTGATCAAAGATCTTAGTACTCTTCAAGTGTCTGGCTGTGATTTCTCCTGAGGTGCAGGCACATTCCTATCTCATGCAATCCTAAGACCATTTATAATAAATTGTTCTTTTGCTTATGCCTGTCTGAGTTGGTTTTATGTCATGTAAATCTTAAGAGAATTTACTAATACACAACTTCTTGAAAAGATGGCGGAGGAGTAGGGGACCCTATTCCAACCAGTTCCCGGAATTGGGCTGGATATCTACCAGACCACTCTGAACACCCACGAAATATGCCTGAGATGTAAGAAGATAGATCTGGATCTCCACAAACAGAATATCGCAGGCATTTGTTTTCAAGGTACAAAGTGGGGAGCCGTGATTCCGTAGGCAAATATCAGAGGATAAACGGCAGCAGGAGGGAGCTGTCAGGATCCTACACTGCCAGTGAGCAATAGCCTCCCGTGCTGGGGATGGGGCACAGACTCGCAGACCAGTATCACCAGGGCAGCCCCCCGGACAGAAACCCGAATTGGTGGGACCGTGCATGCAAACTGGTAGTGGCTGGGGGTTTTAGAAGCACAAAGGGCAGAGACGTGCCCTGACCTGGAGGCAAGGACTGGGAGTGCTGCTGAAGGGGTGCACAACCCAGGACGCTGCAGTTTATAGCAGCACAGACAGAAACAGAGATAGTGTGGCCTGGAGAGCTCACTGAAAAACAGACTGCAATCTCTCTGCTCTGAGGCAGAGGGTTGGAAATGGTCTCTTCTGCTCTGACTCTTGGAAGAGATGCAGAAAGCTGCCAGGGAAAGCCGCCAGAGAACAAAAGCCCCAAAAAACTGGTTTTCACTGAACCCATCCCCTGCCACAGGGGACAGGGCAACTCTGCCCAAACAAGGTTGCCTGAGTAACAGTGTGGCAGGCCCCTCCCCTGGAAGACAGGCTGGGAAAACAAGAGGCCAGCAACCCTAAGGTCCCTAGAAAACAGGTGCATCTTCCTTGAGTTGTGGTCAATAATTTGGACTCTATACATTCCCTCAACCACCCTTCAACAGACTGACTAGGAGGAGGAACCCCCAAAATAGGAAAGACTCAGAGATTATGATTTATGCCACAGATTTACAAATCGATACAGATATAACCAAGATGTCAGAGATAGAATTCAGGCTAGCAATTGTGAAGACAATAGCTAGAATGGAGAAATCAATCAATGGCATCATAGAGTCTCTAAGGGCAGAAATGAAAGCTGAATTGGCAGAACTTAAAAATGCTATCAATGAGATCTAATCTAATCTAGATAATCTAACAGTTTGGGTAAGTGAGGCAGAAGAACAAATTAGTGACCTAGAAGACCAAATAGTGGAGAAAAAAGGAAAAGAGGAGGCCAGGGAAAAACAACTCAGAATCCATGAAAATAGAATCAGAGAAATAAGTGACACCATGAAATATTCCAGTGTCAAAATTGTTAGAATTCCTGAGGGGGTGGAGAGAGAGAGAGGACTAGAAGATATATTTGAGCAAATTGTAGCTGAGAATTTCCCTAATCTGGGGAATGAAACAAACATTCGTGTCCTAGAGTCAGAGAGGACCCCTTCCAAGGTCAATGAAAATAGGCCAACACCTCGGCATGTAATAGTAAAACTCGCAAATCTTAGAACCAAGGAAACCATCCTAAGGGCAGTTGGGGGAAGTGATTCCTTACGTACAGAGGGAGGAACGTCAGAATAACGTCAGACCTATCCACAGAGACGTGGCAAGGCAGAAAGGCCTGGCAAGACATATTCAGAGTACCAAATGAGAAGAACATGCAGCCAAGAATACTTTATCCAGCAAGGCTGTCATTTAGAATGGATGGAGAAATGCAGAGCTTCCAAGACCAGCAGAAACTGAAAGAACATGTGATCACTAAGCCGGCCCTGCAAGAAATATTAAGGGGGGTTCTATAAAAGGGGAAGGACCCCAAGAGTGATATAGAAAAGAAATTTACAGGGACAATCTATAAAATCAAGGTCTTCACGGGCAACATGATGACAATTAATTCATATCTTTCAATAATCACTCTCAACGTGAACGGCCTAAATGCTCTCATAAAATGGCACAGGGTTGCAGATTGGATAAAAAGAGAGGGCCCATCCATATGCTGTCTACAAGAGACTCATTTTGAACCTAAAGATACATCCAGACTGAAAGTGAAGGGATGGAGATCCATCTTCCATGCCAATGGACCTCAAAAGAAGCTGGGGTAGCAATTCTTATATCAGACAAATTAGATTTTAAACTAAAGACTGTAGTTAGAGACACAGACGGACTCTATATCATTCTTAAAGGGTGTATCCAACGAGAAGATCTAACAATTTTAAATATCTATGCCCCCAACATGGGAGCAGCCATCTACATAAGCCAACTGTTAACCAAAATAGAGTCATATTGATAACAATATGTTAATTGTAGGAGACCTCAATACTCCACTCTCAGCAATAGACAGATCGTCTAAGCAGAAAATCAACAAAGAAACAAAAGCTTTGAATGACACACTGGACCAGATGGACTTCATAGATATATACAGAACATTCCACCCTAAAACAACAGAACACTCATTCTTTTCAAGCGCACATGGAACTTTCTCCAGAATGGACCATATACTGGGTCAGGTCTCAACAGATACCAAAAGATTGAGATTGTTCCCTGAGTATTCTCAGACCATAATGCTTTAAAACTGGAACTCAATCACAAGAAAAAAATTTGGAAGAAACTCAAACACTTGGAAGTTAAAGACCACTCTGCTCAAGAATGTTTGGGTCAACCAGGAAATCAAAGAAGAACTTAAACAATTCATGGGAACCAATGAGAATGAAAACACATCGGTCCAAAACCTATGGGATACTGCAAAGGAAGTCCTAAGGGGGAAATACATAGCCATCCAAGCCTCACTCAGAAAAATAGAAAAATCCCAAATTCACCAACTAACTCTACACCTTAAAGAACTAGAAAAAAAGCAACAAACGATGCTTAAGCCACGCATTAGAAGAGAAATAATTAAGATCAGAGCAGAGATCAATGAATTAGAAACCAGAAACACAGTAGATCAGATCAACAAAACTAGAAACTGGTTCTTTGAAAGAATTATAAGATCAATAAATCACTGGCCAGACTTATCCAAAAGAAAAGAGAAAGGACCCAAATTAATAAAATTATGAATGAAAGGGAAGAGACCATGACTAACACCAAGAAAATAGAAATAAATATTAGAAATTATTATCAACAACTATAGCCAATAAGCTGAGCAACCTGGATGAAACGGATGCCTTCCTGTAAACCTATAAACTCCCAAGACTGAAACAGGAAGAAACTGACAACCTGAATAGGCCAATAACCAGTAACGAGATTGAAGCAGTGATCAAAAACCTCCCAAAAAACAAGAGTCCAGGGCCTGATGGATTCCCTGGAGAATTATACCAAACAGTCAAAGAAGAAATAATACCTATTATCCTGAAGCTGTTTCAAAAAATAGAAACAGAAGGAAAGCTTCCAGACTCATTCTATTAGGACAGCATTACCTTAATCCCCAAACCAGGCAAAGACCCCATCCAAAAGGAGAATTTCAGACCAATATCCCTGATGAATATGGATTCCAAAATCCTCAACAAAATCCTAGCTAATAGGATCCAACAATACATTAAAAGGATCATCCACTGGGGCACCTGGGTGGCTCAGTCATTAAGCATCTGCCTTCGGCTCAGGTCATGATTCCAGGGTCCTGGGATCGAGCCCTACATCGGGCTCCCTGCTCCACGGGAAGCCTGCTTCTCCCTCTCCCACTCCCCCTGCTTGTGTTCCTTCTCTCGCTGTGTCTCTCACTGTCAAATAAATAAATAAATAAATCTTTAAAAATAAATAAATAAATAAAAGGATCATCCACCTTGACAAAGTGGCATTTATCCCCAGGATGCAAGGGTGGTTCAACATTCGCAAATCAATCAATGTGATAGAACACATTAATAAGAGGAGATAGAAGAACCATATGGTCTTCTCAATTGATGCAGAAAAAGCATTTGACAAAACACAGCATTCTTTCCTAATTAAAACTCTTCAGAGTATAGGGATAGAGGGAACATTCCTCAAGTTCATAAAATCCATCTATGAAAAACCCACAGCGAATATCATCCTCAATCTGGAAAAGCTGAGAGCCTTTCCCTTAAGATCAGGAATATGTCAAGGATGCCCACTCTTGCCACTATTATTCAACATAGTACTAGAAGTCCTAGCAACAGCAATCAGACAACAAAAGGAAATAAAATGTATTCAAACTGGCAAAGAAGAAGTGAAATTCTTTTTGCAGATGACATGATACTTTATGTGGAAAACCCAAAAGACTCCACCCCCAAATTACTAGAACTCATACAGCAATTCAGTAATGTGGCAGGATACAAAATCAATGCACAGCAATCAGTTGCTTTCTTATACACTAATAATGCAACTGTAGAAAGAGAAATTAGAGAAATTATTCCATTTACAATAGCACCAAAAACCATAAGATACCTCAGAATAAACCTAACCAAAGAAGTAAAGGATCTATGCTCTAGAAACTACAGAACACTCATGAAAGAAATTGAAGACACAAAAAGATGGAAAAACATTCCATGCTCATGGATCGGAAGAATAAACATTGTTTTTTTGTTTTGTTTTGTTTAAGATTTTATTTATTTATTTGACAGAGAGAGAGACAGCGAGAGAGGGAACACAAACAGAGGGAGTGGGGGCGGGAGAAGCAGGCTCCCCACCAAAAGGGGAGCCCAATGGGGGACTCAGTCCCAGGATGCTGGGATCGTGACCTGAGCCAAAGGCAGACACTTAACGACTGAGCCACCCAGGCGCCCAAGAATAAACATTGTTAAAATATCTATGCTACCCAGAGCAATCTATACCTTCAATGCCATCCCAATCAAAATTCCAATGACGTTTTTCAAAGTGCTGGAACAAACAATCCTAAAATTTGTATGGAATTAGAAAAGACCCTGAATCACCAAGGAAATGTTGAAAAAGAAAAACAAAGCTGGGGGCATCACGTTGCCCAATGTCAATCTATATTATAAAGCAGTGATCACCAAGACGGCATGGTACTGGCACAAAAACAGACATATACACCAATGGAACAGAATAGAGAGCCCAGATATGGACCCTCAACTCTATGTCAAATAATCTTTGACAAAGCAGGAAAAAATATGCAATGGAAAAAAGGCAGTCTCTTCAATAAATGGTGCTGGGAAAATTGGACAGCCACATGCAGAAGAATGAAATTCGACCATTCTCTAACACCATACACAAAGATAAACCCAAAATAGATGAAAGACCTCAATGTGAGACAGGAATCCATCAAAATCTTAAAGGAGAACATGGGCAGTAACCTTTTGACATCAGCCACAGCAACTTCTTTCAAGATACATCTCCAAAGGCTAGTGAAACAAAAGCAAAAATGAACTTTTGGGACTTCATCAAGATAAAAAGCTTCTGCCCAGCAAAGGACACAGGCAACAAAACAAAGAGGCAATCCACAGAATGGGAGAAGATATTTGCAAATGACACTACAGATAAAGGGCTGGTATCCAAGATCTATAAAGATCTTCTCAAACTCAACACCCATAAAACAAATAATCAAGTCAAAAGATGGGCAGAAGACATGAAAAGACACTTCTCTGAAGAAGACACACAAATGGCTAACAGACACATGAAAAAATGTTCATCATCATTAGCCATCAGGGAAATTCAAATCAAAACCACACTGAGATACCACCTATACCAGTTAGGACAGCAAAAATGGACAGGGAAAGAAACAACAAATGTTGGAGAAGTTGTGGAGAAAGGGGAACCCTCTTCCACTGTTGGTGGGAATGCAAGTTGGTACAGCCACTTTGGAAAACAGTGTGGAGGTGCCTCAAAAATTTTAAAATAGAGCTACCCTATGACCCAGCAATTGCACTCCTGGGTATTTACCCAAAAGACACAGATGTAGTGAAAAGAAGGGCCATATGCACCCCAATGTTCATAGCGGCAATGTCCGCAATAGCCAAACTGTGGAAAGAGCAGAGATGCCCTTCAACAGATGAAGGGATAAAGAAGATGTGGTCCATATATACAACGGAATATTACTCAGCCATCAGAAAGGATGAATACCCAACTTTTACATCCACATGGATGGGACTGGAGGAGATTATGCTAAGTGAAATAAGTCAAGCAGAGAAGTCAATTATCATATGGTTTCACTTATTTGTGGAACATAAGAAATAGCATAGAGGACATTAGGAGAAGGAAGGGGAAAATGGAGGGGGGTGGAATCGGAGGGAGAGATGAACCATGAGAGACTATGGACCTGAGAAACAAACAGGGTTTTAGAGGGGAGGGGGGAGGGGGGATTGGTTAGCCCGTTGAGGGGTATTAAGGAGGGCACATACTGCATGGAGCACTGGGTGTTATATGAAAACAATGAATCATGGATCACTACATCAAAAACTAATGATATATTGTATGGTGACCAACATAACATAATAAAATAAAATTTTTAAAAAAAGAGCATTTACTAATACTATAATAACAATGATGGTGAGAATCACTGAGATGGTAACCAGCACCAGTGATGTGATCAAAGTTTACATTATAATTTCTTACTTTCTGACTCTGTACTTTTATAAATATCCCTTTGTTCTTTGGATACTGAAGATGTCAGGTCGTGATAGAGAATACTAAATTAAATTAAAGATCTCACTAGGAGACGTATTGGCAGAACTAGAAACAAAAAATTAACTCTGATTCTATCTGACAGAGGATTCAATCATTTTTGTGGAATAGAACACAAAATTATCCTTGGATTTTACTTTTACTTGAAACCCAACACAGCCCAGCCCCGTATCTTTCTATTTTGTGTGTTGCTCAGGTTGTTGACTCCTCAAATATTCCTAGGTCCACGCAACTCCAGAGTGTTTTCACTGACTACTCCCTCTGTCTGGTACTTTCTTCTCTTCATACTCACATGGCTCATCATCTCCTGTGTCTTCATAAAGTCTTTGCTCAAATGTCTATTTCTAACCCTCAGTGATAAATGAGTTCTTAGAACTGACGTATTGGGAGAATGTTTGACACATCATAAACACTGGGTATTCAAGACTATGGTGGCTATGGGCTTTGGTGAGGGAGGGAGGAGGGGAGGTGTACAATGAGGTTGCAACAAAATAATGATAATACCAGCAAAAGGATAAATTAATTTCCAGCCTACAACAGCCAGATTGCTGTGCCCCAGCCACTCTGTAAATCTTAAATGAAAAAATTCAGATGTCAAATCCACTGGGAGTAACTCCCACATGTTCCCAAAGGCAGCCCTCCTGGCCACCATGCATTTGTCATCCTTTCCTTCTGGCGCCCCCAGCTTGGGACCAGAGCTTAACAGGTTCTTGCAGAGATATTTCCTGCACTTTTGACATGGGCCTCCTGGCTGGGTCCCCAGAAACGTCTGCCTAGGTCAAGATGGGGGAAATTCTTCACCTGCTTTGGTGATTCCTTGGAAATTCCTCACCTGTTACAGGGCTGCATGGCTGATTTGTGCCCTCTAAACCCTGGGTTCATTTGTTTTCATTTTCCTACACTTTAAAAATCATGTCAAATCTAGATCATTGAGGAAGGCTTTCCAAACTCCCCAGGGACCAAGACTTGGGCACTAGAGCTTTTTTTTTTTTCTTTCTTACTTCTGTTAGAGCTGTCTTTCCACAGATCTGGTAGGAGGAGTATGGGGATGAGAGTTATTTGGGACGGAGGAAAATTTAAGGATGTTCATTGGGCTGCACTCAAAAGTGCTTCTCTCCTTCACCCACGACCCAAAGCAGCCTGGGTGCCTGGACAGCTTCCCTGTCAGAGTGAGTTTTTGACCCATGAGTTCTGCAGCTGGAAATGTTGAAGGGCCCTCACATTTCCTGGTGTTTTAAGGAGGAGGGAAAGGGAGCATATTAACATGTGTGCTGTGTCTGGTCAAACGCTGGGCTGGAGGCTGTATTTACCATTTCCTATTCACCATACCCAAGGATGTAGATGACACTATTCCTGTTTTCTATAATGGTCCAGATTCTCAGAGGG
Source organism: Neomonachus schauinslandi (assembly GCF_002201575.2). Lineage (NCBI taxonomy): Eukaryota > Metazoa > Chordata > Mammalia > Carnivora > Phocidae > Neomonachus > Neomonachus schauinslandi. The sequence goes on along the minus strand of NC_058406.1, from coordinate 177,569,976 downwards.
AGCTTGTCCAAGGCAACATAGCTAGGATGAGACAGAGTTGGAGGCCATCTCTGTCTTCCAGGTCCTGAACTCACTGCACCATGCTGCCTTCTACACTAGTTACTGTCTTTCCCACAGGTAAGAAAACAGAGCCCTGGAGCATTGCCTCAGCCCTCCAGACAACAGGACACAATAAGGATTAGTAAGCACCCAGTTTAAGAACCTATCTGGTGGGGTGCCTGGGTGGCTCAGCCGGTGAACTGTCTGCCTTCAGCTCAGGTCATGATCCCAGGGCCCTGAGATCAAACCCCATATCAGGCTCCCTGCTCAGTTGTGGGGGGGTCTCTGCTTCTCCCTCTGCCCCTCCCCACTGCTTGTGCGCTCACTCTCTCTCTCTCAAATAAATAAGATCTTTAAAAAAAAAAAAAAGAACCTATTTGGTGAATGACAAACAAGGAAACTGAGGCGTGGATAGGGAAGTGACTTAGCTACAGTCTGTTGTCTAGCTAGAGTCTGAGACCATTCCTCCAGTGTTTGAGTACCCCCAGAACCACTACAATGGGTGGATTAGGGATAGTACACGGAGAAGACATGCCTGTCCCTCTCTATGAAAACTCCCAACCCTAACTTCACAAGCTGCGTTGAGCCCAGGGTGACACATTATGGCCCCCTGAGCAATGAGCTTTCTCTTCTAATCTGCGGACTGCTGCGTGCAGCTTCTCCGTCTGGAGGAGGGCTCCAGCTTGGCAAACGTCTAAGGAAACTACCAAGCAAGGACTGAGATAAACAAGTGTTTATTTGCTCTTGAGATGACCTTAATTACACCTGTAAAGGGATTTCCACTTGAGCAGATTGAACAAAAAAACTAAAGGGTGGGTAGACATACAGCACTCCAACTCGGAGAGGTTCAGCAATTGTGCTCCTATTGGGCTACTTTCTCTGGGTTCCTGCCAGGCTCGAGTGCCGCGGGCAGCCAGGAGCAGGCAGAGTGGCCGCAGGGTTAGAGACAGGCCTCGCTGGGGCAGGTGTCTTTTTTATCACAGACACTTCCCAGTCTGCTCTCCCTCTGAAGGTGGGAATCCCCAAGGCTTAGTCCCACAAAGCCCTGAATACCGAAGGCACTTGAGGATGATCTAATGCAAATTCCAATCCAATGCTGCCCCAGCTTACATTATCCCTAACAGATCCTTCGACCTCTATTTGAATTTCTCCAGTGACAATGAACTCACTGTGGAAGCCCATCCCCATCAGGCAGGGAAGGGAATGGAAACGAGGACTGACTCTCCACCTGAATGTCCCTCGGGCACCTCCAGTGAGCTTAACTTGTTAGTTATCAGGCTGAGCACATGGAAGTACACCTTGGCTGCCTCAAAAACTCTTTTTCTGTTTTTCATCTGCTTAGCTCCGTTGGCAGGCTCACAGTTGCCGGTCTGTGTATGTTTGTTGATGGAACTGATGAATCACACATATATATTCAGTGCTAGAATCCAACAGCTCTATCCTGATCACCATGATATCTCTGCGACAGACACCGTATGAAGACTCCATGGGTCTCATGAGACACAAAACTTAGAACCTATGAAGGAGAAGATGTAATCATTGTATGAATGATTCACACACGCACACAATTGTTAACTGGCATGGGGAGAAGGCTGTGTGTTCACCAAATCCTGTTTCATATTCCTCCTTCCTTGACCAATGGAATACGAGACTTCCCAGCTCCTTGTACTTGGAAGAGACCATGTGGCTATTTCTTACCCATGGAATGTGAGCAGAAGTGACACATAATTCTTCCAGGTCAAACTAGTGCAAATACCAAGAAACTCTCCAGTATAAATGCCAAGAAACTCTCCAGTCTTTCTTTTCTTTTGCCATAGGGAGTTGTCAGGTTCAACGTTGAGATGGTAGAGTCTCCAACAGCTGGGGCTTTGGAGTGGCCCTGTGGTGCAGAATCCCACACACCAGTCTGCACTGAATATGAACATATACAGGAAATAAACATATGCTTGCTCATGCCACTGATGTTTTAAGGTGTATTCGTAGCCACAACATAACCTAGCTTATCCCAACCAATGCAGCACTTATTAAAGTGCTGTGAAGTTGAGTAGAAGAAAACATACATTATTGGAGGAAAAATATATGCTTTAGAAAACTCCCCTTCTCAAAAGTCACTCTTCATCTCACTTTTCCTAACCATATTATGTTATTTTATAACTCAGATTGGTGGTGAAAAGTCCAAGCCCCATAGTGAGGGTCCAGCAATCAGAACCACTAATAAATAGCCAATTAGAACTATGTAACATTTATTTCCTGGGAACCCCAGGATGATATATTTTCTTATTAGTATAGCTTTATACTCTCTGTTCACTTCTTAGACTAAAAATCTGTCCCCGTTGACTTCTGCCATGTGTCATAAGCAATTCTCATCTCCTTTTCCTGGTCCCTCATGGGGCTATTTGCTCTAATTTGGATTCATTTCTAAGCACTTCTTTGGCAATAAAATCTTAGAGCATGTTAAAATATTTTCAGGGTGCATTAGGGCGCAGATAAAAGTAAACCCATGCACCAAGCTCCTGTATCAGATACTTTCTCTGTTGTTGGATTTAGACCTTCCTGCTACCAGTGAGGGAGATGTCACAGCCCCCAATATACCTACAAGGCAGTTGAGACTCAGTGCATTTAACTGACTGGCCCAAGTGACACAGGTAGCAAATGACTGAGCCAATATTCCATTCTGTAAGTGTGTGATTCCAGAGACTTCGAGCCAGGGAATCAAGATTCCAGTTCTTGTTCCTGACTTCACCTCTTCCCAGCTATCTTCAATGACAGGAATCCACTCATTCAGCCAGGGAATGAATGTTGATTGAGTGCTTGAAATTTGGAGTTTCCAATTCACTCCCCCTTTTATTTAATCTTTATAATCTTCCCTTGAATTAGCTTAGTGCGTAGGTTACAATTTTAGGAGGCAAATGGCCTGGCTCTGTCCCTCACTGTGAGGGTCAGGAACATTTCAGCTTCCCTTTGAACCTTGATTATACTTCTGTTCAATGGGACGGTGGAGTGGGGGGCATTGAATGCATTGACATCACAGGGTTGTTAGTGGAATTACATAAAGTAATTGATGCAAAGTGCATCAGACTGATGGTTGAGCCTCTAATATTGCTCATGCCCAGTCAGGGTCAGCATGTGCTATCCATACTGCTTGGTCTGATTTACCAGGGGAGAGGGAGACTCAAGGGTAAGAGAAGACAGGAAAGGAGAGGAAACAAAGATTTGTCTTCAGTGACTTTCCCATACAACATAGAATAAATGGCAAAGCCCAAAGTGACTTGAAGGCAAGTTTACTCCCTGCTTGTCCACTGTTCAGCCTGCCTGACCTCAACTCTATGAGCCACATGATTCACATAAGTAAGCTGGGCAATATGGCACCTGAATGCACTTCTCTCTTGTCAAGACATAGAATAAAAAATAAAATTATATAAAACAAGGTAGTCTATATTTGCAAAATGTTGGCAATGTTATGTAATCATAAATTCCTATTACCATAGGGAAAAGCAGTAGCAAAAGGTAGCTATCTACTGGAGTCAGAGAGATGGGTGTGGTTGAATCTCAGCTCTGACATTTACGCTCCATGTGATTTGGAACAAGTTACTTAAATCCCCTGATAATCAGTTACTTTATCTGGAAAATGAAGATGCCCAGTGGGTGTTATTTATATTTATCTCAGAATTTTTGCAAGAATTAAATGAGAGAACATAGGCCAGTGCTACTAGACAGAGAAAAGATCTAATAAGGCTCGTAATTCTAATTCTTGTTCTAATGATTCATGCAAAATTCTTAGCTCAGTGCACATTACAACACTAACTAAATGCCAACCCTAACTCTTGGTAAAGGGTAGGTAATTACTGAGGGGGGTTGGAGACTCAGGCACTAACAGAGTGATGTTTAGTGACAGGCAGTTCACTTTCCCTGGTTGCCTTGAGTTGCAGGATTAGGAAATCATCATTGTCATAAGCTTATTAAAACCACAGCCTCTATCTCTTTGTGCAAGTAGGTTCTATAAATACATCCCAATTAGTCTCTGAACCTCTGGCTCTTCATGCATTTTGTTCATCTCTTTCCTCTTCTTGGGATGCCCCTTGCTTCTCCAATCTACTTTTCCTGCCCCTCTTCATGCTCACTGGCTGGCACATGCAATCTTTAGGTCCCAAAATAAACCCCAAGTTCCTATGAGGCTGCCTCATCATCCCTTTGTCCCCCAACAAGACCTGGATGAGTGTCCTCAGGCCTGAGTTTATAGCCTTTTAAAGGGCCATTCATGATAGCATCCCACATGATAGCATCTCACGTAGCGTATCATGACTTTCAGATTAATACAAGTCATCGGCTGTGATTTTTAAAAAGGAAAAGGAGCAAAAATTCCTTGCAAAATTCCAAAAAGAAAGTTCTTGATTTGAGGAGGCATAGAAATGTGAAGAAAGAAAATGGCTAGCTGACACCTTGTTGGAAACTGGTGCTTAATAATTATGTGCAGGAATATGTGTATGTGTGTACATGTGTGTGTATTTCCTCTCAAGAATTCTGTAAGGTATTCTGTGACTGTATGGTTGAATTGTATATAGAATATTCTCTTGAAGGGTACTCAGATTAGATATTACCCACATACTATAAAAAACAACTTAATACAACTGATAACTAGTCTCTCCTTGATTGTAACCACAGATAAAATGCTAACATAGGAAGAGAGGAGGGAGAGATAATTATGGTATCTATGTATATGGTGGAGAGAAGTTCTAGAAAAAATATTTGCAAGATGCCGCTTTGGAGCAGGATCTTAATTAATGGATAAGGGGTGTGTGTGTGTGTTTGTGTGTGTGTGTGTGTGTTTAAATGTGTATAAAGGTGAGAAATGTGAGCTGGAAGGAGATTCCTGGAATAAAGAACACAGTAAGAAGAGAAGTGTGGGAGAACAGGAATGGGACTAAGTGAGGAATGAGTTGAGTGACATGTTGGGATAAAATGCATGTCTGTTGCATTTATATGTATTTATGTATGTATATGCATGTGCACGTGTGTGTGTGTGCGTGCATGTGTGTTTGTGTTGTGAAAAACAAGGTTGGAAAGGGAAATTAGAGTCTGAATGTGAGAGATTATTTGTACTTGATGAGTTTTCTAGTTCATTCTATAGACTAGAGGAGTTAACATTTTTAAGGATGGTGTGGCAAGGTAAGAGCTGAACTTTAAATCTGGGAGCTGTGTGGAGGATGGGATAGGGCTAGAGGAGAGGTAAGGAAAATTAAGATATTCATTAAATAAAATTTGGTTAAAAATATGGAAAATATCAATGTTTTCAATCAGCAAACTATAGATATTAGCATGGCTTAGTTTTTTTAAATAACTTTTTCTTATTTATTTATTTATTTATTTTTATTATGTTATGTTAATCACCATATACTACATCATTAGTTTTTGATGTAGTGTTCCATGATTCATTGTTTGTGTATAACACCCAGTGCTCCATGCAGTACGTGCCCTCTTTAATACCCATCACCAGACTAACCCATCCCCCCAACTCCTCCCCTCGAGAACCCTCAGATTGTTTCTCAGAGTCCATAGTCTTTCATGGTTCGTCTCCCCCTCCAACTTCCCCTGCTTCATTTTTCCCTTCCTACTATCTTCTTTTTTTTTTTTAACATATAATGTATTATTTGTATCAGAGGTACAGGTCTGTGATTCAACAGTCTTACACAATTCAGAGCACTCACCATAGCACGCACCCGCCCCAATGTCTTTCACCAAGCCACCCCATCCCTCCCCGCCCAACACTCCAGCAACCCTGTTTGTTTCCTGATTTTAAGAATTCCTCATATCAGTGAGATCATATGATACATGTCTTTCTCTGATTGACTTATTTCACTCAGCATAATACCCTCCAGTTCCATCCATGTCATTGCAAATGGCAAGATTCCATTCCTTTTGATGGCTGCATAATATTCCATTGTATCTATATACCACATCTTCTTTATCCATTCATCTGTCGATGGACATCTTGGCTCTTTCCACAGTTTGGCTATTGTGGACATTGCTGCTATAAACATCAGGATGCACGTACCCCTTCAGATCCCTACATTTGTATCTTTGGGGTAAATACCCAGTAGTGCAATTGCTGGATCATATGACGGCTCTATTTTCAATTTTTTGAGGAACCTCCATACTGTTTTCCAGAGTGGCTGTGCATTCCCATCAACAGTGTAGGAGGGTACCCCTTTCTCTGCATCCCCACCAACATCTGTCATTTCTTGATGTATTAATTTTAGCCATTCTGACTGGTGTGAGGTGATACCTCACTGAGGTTTTGATTTGGATTTCCCTGATGCCAAATGATGTTGAGCACTTTTTCATGTGTCTGTTGGCCATTTGGATGTCTTCTTTGCAGAAAAGTCTGTTCATGTCTTCTGCTCATTTCTTGATTGGATTCTTTGTTCTTTGGGTGTTGCATTTGATAAGTTCTTTATAGATTTTGGATACTGGCCCTTTATCTGATATGTCATTTGCAAATATCTTCTCCCATTCTGTCAGTTGTCTTTTGGTTTTGTTGACTGTTTCTTTTGCTGTGCAAAAGCTTCTTATCTTGATGAAGTCCCAATAGTTCATTTTTGCCCTTGCTTCCCTTGTCTTTGGTGATGTTTCTAGGAAGAAGTTGCTGCGGCTGAGGTTGAAGAGGTTGCTGCCTGTGTTCTCCTCAAGGATTTTGATGGACTCCTGTCTCACATTGAGGTCTTTCAACGATTTGGAGTCCATTTTTGTGTGTGGTGTAAGGAAATGGTCCAGTTTCATTCTTCTGCATGTGGCTGTCCAATTTTCCCAACACCATTTGTGGAAGAGAAGGTCTTTCTTCCATAGGACATTCTTTTCTGCTTTGTTGAAGATTAGTTGACCATAGAGTTGAGGGTCCATTTCTGGGCTCTCTATTCTGTTCCATTGATCTATGTGTCTGTTTTTGTGCCAGTACCATACTGTCTTGATGATGACAGCTTTGTAATAGAGCTGGAAGTCCAGAATTGTGATGCCATCAGCTTTGCTTTGCTTTTTCAACATTCCTCTGGCTATTCGGGGTCTTTTCTCGTTCCGTACAAATTTTAGGATTATTTGTTCCATTTCTTTGAAAAAAGTGGATGGTATTTTGATGGGGATTGCATTGAATGTGTAGATTGCTCTAGGTAGCATTGAAATCTTCACAATATTTGTTCTTCCAATCCATGAGCATGGAACGTTTTTCCATTTCTTTGTGTCTTCCTCAATTTCCTTCATGAGTATTTTATAGTTTTCAGAGTACAGATTCTTTGCCTCTTTGGTTAGATTTATTCCTGGGTATCTTATGGTTTTGGGTGCAATTGTAAATGGGATCGACTCCTTAATTTCTCTTTCTTCTGTCTTATTGTTGGTGTATAGGAATGCCACTGATTTCTGTGCCTTGATTTTATCTCCTGCCACTTTACTGAATTCCTGTATGAGTTCTAGCAGTTTTGGGGTGGAGTCTTTTGGGTTTTCCACATAAAGTATCATATCATCTGCAAAGACTGAGAGTTTAACTTCTTCTTTGCTGATTTGGATGCCTTTGATTTCTTTTTGTTGTCTGATTGCTGTGGCTAAGACTTCTAATACTACGTTAAATAGCAGTGGTGATAGTGGACTTCCCTGCTATGTTCCTGACCTTAGGGGGAAAGCTCTGTTATTCCCCATTGAGAATGATATTTTCTGTGGGTTTTTCATAGATGGCTTTTATGATATTGAGGTATGTACCCTCTATCCCTATACTCTGAAGAGTTTTGACCAAGAAAGGATGCTGTACTTTGTCAAATGCTTTTTCTGCATCTATTGAGAGGATTCTATGGTTCTTATTCTTTCTTTTATTAATATATTGTATCACATTGATTGATTTGTGGATGTTGAACCAACCTTGCAGCCCAGGGATAAATCCCACTTGGTCGTGGTGAATAATCGCTTCAATGTACTGTTGGATCCTATTGGCTAGTATTTTGGTGAGAATTTTTGCATCCATGGTCATCAAGGATATTGGTCTGTAATTCTCCTTTTTGATGGGGTCTTTGTCTGGTTTGGGGATCAAGGTAATGGTAGCCTCATAAAACAAGTCTGGATGTTTTCCTTCCATTTCTATTTTTTGGAACAGTTTCAGAAGAGTAGGTATTAATTCTTCTTTAAATGTTTGGTAGAATTCCCCCGGAAGCTATGAAGATATGAATTTAGTATCATTGTATTGCCTGTAAGGTTACTGTTACTGTATATTGTCTGTGTTCCTTTCTGGTCTATGTTACTTTTAGGCTCTCTCTTTGCTTAGAGGACCCCTTTCAATATTTCTTGTAGGGCTGGTTTTGTGTTTGCAAATTCCTTTGGTTTTTGTTTGTCCTGGAAGATTTTTCTCTCTCCTTCTCTTTTCTATGACAGCCTCACTGGAGATAGTATTCTTGGCTGCATAGTTTTCTCATTTAGTGCTCTGCTATAATTTGCTCCAATATACCTTCTGCCCCTCTCTCTCTTTCTTCTTCTCCTGGGATCCCAATTATTCTAATGTTTCATCTTATGGTATCACTTATCTCTCGAATTCTGCCCTCGTGATCCAGTAGTTGTTTATCTCTTTTTCTCAGCTTCTTTATTTTCCATCATTTGGTCTTCTATATCACTAATTCTTCTGCCTCATTTATCCTAGCAGTGAGAGCCTCCATTTTTTATTGCACCTCATTAATAGCCTTTTTGATTTCTCCTTGCTTAGATTTTAGTTCTTTTATTTCTCCAGAGAGGGTTTCTCTAGTATCTTCTATGCTGTTTTCAAGCCCAGCTAGTATCTTTATAATTGTCATTCTGAACTCTAGTTCTGACATCTTACTAATGTCCGTAATGTGTAGGTCCCGGCCGTCAGTACTGCTTCTTGTTCTTTTTGTTGAGGTGATTTTTTCCATCTTGTCATTTTGTCCAGAGGAGAATAGATGAATGAGAGAACAAAATGCTAACAGCGTAACAACAACCCCAGAAAAATATACACTAAACAAATCAGAAGAGACCTGAAACAGGGAGAAAAGAAAGGGAAAGAAAGAAAAAAGAAAAAGGTTAAAAAAAAAAGAGTATGGTCAAATATGATCAGACTGGTGAATAGATCAGTGCCACACACTAGATTTTTGGTGTATTTTGGTCTGTTAGAAGAAACTGCCTCCCAAAATTTTAAAGAAAGAAAATCTTATATATGTACACAAATAAGGGTAAATACAATGAAGGGATGGAATATGACTGTAAAGATGAAAACTGTAAAAGATTTTATAAGATAAGAAGTTGGTTGAAAAAAGAAAGAAGTGAAATTAAAAAAAAAGGGAGAGAATGTGATCAGGCAGGAGACTAGAACAAAGCCATACGCTAGAGATTTAGGGTATGTTTTGGTCTGTTAGAAGAAACTGTATCCCAAAGTTTTAAAGAGAGAACAACTTATATATACCAAAAATAAGGTTAACTACTATGAAGGGATAAAATATGACTCTAAAAATGAAACATAAAAAAGACTTTTTAAAAAGGGATTGATAAGATGTTGGTTGAAAAAGGGAAAAAGAAAAATTCAAAAAAAAAAGGAAAAGAAAAAAAAGAAAATTAAAAAAATTAACTTTGAAAGAGTAAAGAATCAGGGGGAAAAAAGCCACAAATTCTGTGCTGTATTCCCCTAGTGCTGGCATTCTGCCATTCTCATTGATCGGTAAACTTGGTCTTGGCTGGTTGCTTTTGCTGATCTTCGGGTGGGGGGCTTTCACAGTGGTTCTCAGACATCTTTGCCGGAGGCGGAATTGCCCGACCCTTGCAGGGCAGGCTAAGTAATCTGCTTGGGTTTGCTCTCAGGAGCTTTTGTTCCCTGCAAGCTTTCCATACAGCTTTGGAGAACGAGTGAAAGCGGTGGCCTCCCAATCTCTGCCCCAGAGGAGCCGAGAACTCGGGGCCCCGCTCCTCAGTGAGCCCCCAGAGAAAAGCCGCCAGTCACTCCCGTCTCCCCGGTCTCCGGCCACACTCCGTGCTCCCCCGGCCTGTGACCGCACGTTTCTATCTCCGGCACCCGACCCCGTGTGGAGTCTCCAAACCCCACAGATCCCTGTGGTGCACTCCCATGCTGCTCCTCCCCGGGGGAGGAAGGTGAGTCTCCCCGGATCTGCCGCTTGTTGGGTCCCTGCTGGAGGAGCAGGGGCCCGACTGTGCCGCGGATCACGGTTTATGGCAACCCCGAGCTGAGACCTGATCCTCGGCTCCGTCTCTGCAGCCGGCTTCCCTGCTCCGATCCCTGGGAGCTCTGCTGCACTCAGGCACCCCCGGTCTTCCTGTGACCCCAAGGGTCCTGAGACCACACTGTCCCGTGAGGGTTCCACCCCCCCCCTCGCTTAGCCACTGGAGCAACGTCCCTCAGTGGAGCTGACTTCTAAAAGTTCCGATTCTGTGCTCCGCGGCTCTATCACTTGCCAGAAGCGGCTGACGGAGGCCCCCTCCCCCGCTGTCTATCTTCCCGAATATTGTCTCGGATTCACTTCTCTGCACGTCCTACCTTCCAGAAAGTGGTTGCTTTTCTGTTCAGAGAGTTGCTGCTATTCTTTTCTTTGATCTCCTGTTGAGTTCATAGGTGTTCAGAAGGGTTTGATCCCTATCTAGCTGAATTCCTGTGACCAGACAAAATTTAGGTCTCCTACACCCCTGACATCTTGCTCCTCCCATCATCTATTTATTTATTTTTAATAATTTTTTTATTATGTTATGTTAGTCACCATACAGTACATCATTAGTTTTTGATGTTGTGTTTCATGATTCATTGTTTGTGGATAACACCCAGTGCTCCATGCAATATGTGCCCTCCTTAATACCAATCACTGGGCTAACCCATCCCCTGCCCCCCTCTAGTTTTGCCAGATATTCTGGGCATTCACTTCCTCTATCAGAGCCTTGGCATTTAGCACTAAGTCAAATGGAAGAAATCAGGAACATGTAAATTTCATTCCAAATATCTGATGCTTCGGGAATGAAGTGGAAAATACTGTGAGCAATTGTTTCTAAGGTGTTAATACATTCTGATTATGAGGATAAATGTTGAACTTCGAAGTTGGAAGGGGGGCTATCCTGCTCCTCCCAGCAAAGCTTTGGCTTCTCAAAATCATGGTTGAAATTGAATTTCATTTCTTCTTTTTTTTTTTAAAGATTTTATTTATTTATTTGAGAGAGAGAATGAGATAGAGAGCATGAGAGGGGGGAGGGTCAGAGAGAGAAGCAGACTCCCTGCTGATCAGGGAGCCTGACGTGGGACTGGATCCCGGGACTCCAGGATCATGACCTGAGCTGAAGGCAGTCACTTAACCAACTGAGCCACCCAGGTGCCCTGAATTTCATTTCTTTACTGAAAACCCACCAACTTTAGAAAATGAATCAAAATTGCAAACAACTTTTTAATGGAATGTTTAACTGCCATTTAGATGGATTGTCTGAGGATTACACAAGGTAATTAAAATAAAACAATTTGTACATATGTAGTAAGCACTGGCTAATTATTAACTGTTATTAATTATATCATTGTTATCATCATCTGTAATCCAAATGCTTCATTCTGAATATGTGGCCTCCCTGGGGCTTTTTCTCATTAAATCTATGGTTGTGGAGACTGGTGTTTGGATTTCTTCTTTTGGTAGGAAGAGCTGTCTCTGTTTGAGGCTTCCCTCATTGTTTGATGAAATGTTACCTCCTGTGTCCCAACATCAAATATCTTACTGCTGAAGTACATTAGGGATATTACCATTGAATCATTTTATACTCTATCACTGGGGCTACAGTTTTGCACAATATATTCTCATTTAATCATCTCAACATTATTTTTGCAATACATGAAAATATTGACACTGAGGTCATGCATTTTTACATAAACCTGTTATTTAGGGAAAATACTAAAAAACAAATCTAGATTTTCTTATTGCCAGCTGAGCGCTTTTTGCAATCTTCTGAATAGGTCAGTGGCGTTTGTTGAAGCTAGTGTGAATTTAGTGCTCACTCTCTATCTCTACCCCCAGTAGCTAGCATTGCAGGTCACATAAAACCAGCAGTGTGCGGGAACCAGCTCAGAAATTTTGCAAGTCAATTGTTACAAACAGCTTGAAATCAGGCATGGTGGGAGTATTTTCACCACAGAAGTTGGTAAACACCGCAAATTTGGGTTCACCCTACCGAAATAAAAGATCTAGCTTTTAAACATTTATCAGCAATCCAGTGGAAATAACTCAGAATTCAATGGTGATGAATATCCATCCTGTTCGGTAATCAATTCCTGTCCTGTGAACATAACATCCAAGATTACATCTAAACTGTATTGTCAATTATAGAAAATTCCACGGAACTAATGGAGTCTGAGGAAATTTGTAGTATATTTAGAATAAATGAGAATGATCAACTTTATGTTTGTAGTGAAAAATGAAGTCTATCTACCTACTATTAAAATTACTAATTTGTAAAGAGCAGTCATTTTAAGGTTGTAATAGGACTTTTATGTTCATTTGCCTAATTTTTTGTAGCCAAATCAGTACTCTACCCTTACTCAGATGTGGATAATGTTTCCCCCACTGTAGAAGTCCACTACGATATTTTCATGCTGGAGTTTGGAGAGCTCAGTCCCTCTCCTGGGAGTTCCCTGCCCTTGGCATGCACCTAATAAACACACAGGCATTCCACTAACATGACTATTTCAGATATCATCATGAGATATTAAAGTGATAATTTAGGCAGCATTTGGGCCTGGGAGGAAGATAGTTGACCTTGGATTTGGATGACAATTGCACAGAAAGATGTGGACACTGCCTGAAATAGTCTGTGTGTTCTTTCATACCGTTGGATGATCTCTGTTGCTTTGTTTTTATAAGTGTGCAGCATATGCATTTTTTAGGCTGAAAGAATGAGAAAGGAAGGAAATCAGCATTTATTAAGCTTCCAATATTAGGTGGGTACTTTACACTTTCAGTAATAGTTACTGAATCCTTATTACAGCCCTGCAAAGTACTGCTATCATCATTTTACATGTGTAGCTCAGAAAAGTTAAGTAACTCATGCAAAGTTATGCAACTAGTACATAGAATAAGTATTGCTAAGGGCAAAGAAAGGTGGGAGAATAGGAATGGGGAGCACATAAGGAATGAATTAGTGGCTAGTGGGGCAAAAATGCATGTGTTTGTGCATGTGTGTAAATGTGTATGTGTTCAAAATTTGTCCTCTTTTTTTTAATAAGATTTACTTATTTGAGAGAGAGAGAGCACAGAGGCAGAGGGAGAGGGAGAAGCAGGCTCCCTGCCAAGAAGGGAGCCGGATGCAGGACTCAATCCCAGGGTCCTGGGATCATGACCTGAGCTGAAGGCAGATGCTAAACTGACTGAGCCACCCAGGAGCTTCTGTCCTCTTTTTTTAAAAGACTTTTTTATTCACTCATTTATTTGAGAGAGAGAAAGAGAGCACGAGTGTAAATGAGGGGAGGGGCAGAGAGGGAAAGAGAGGAGAGAGAGAATCTTAAACAGACTCCACCTGGAGCCTGATGCAGGGCTCCATCTCGTGACCCTGAGATCATGACCTGAGCTGAAATCAAGAGGTAGATGCTTAACTGACTGAGCCACCCAGGTGCCCCTAAAATTTGTCTTCTTTGATTCCTTACATATTATACAACCGTATCAGACACATATTAAGCACTTGCATGCTGTATTTTGTTTAAACCTAAGAGCAACTCTTGTTGGTATGTTATACTTATTAGTACCAGTTTAGAGACAAGGTCATTGAGGTTCAGAAAGGTTAAGTAACTTGCCCTGATATCACACAGCAAATAATCAGAGGATTTAATATTTAAAACCAGATCTGTCTATTCCGATGCCATTAAAAGACATAAATCCAAAGAGGGACAATGCATTTCATAATGATTTTCCTTTATTTATGTACTTGTGAATTGTCTGTCCCTCTCCCCAGCCCAAAGTAATAAATTAGGAACCATTCCCATGTTACTGATTAGTGTAATCCCAACGCATTGCACAATGACTGGATCATTGCGGGCACACAATATGTAATGTTTGAATACATGTATGGACCACAACAATATAATCAAGTTAGACCATCACATTCAGCAGCATTTCTTTCCCATATAATGGGTCTATAGTACTGGACTGGATCAGAGGTTGGTAAATCCCACTGAGAACCAAGGGACCTGATTTGTTTGGCTCTTGTGCAGGCAGAGGCAAAAGAAGGGTGTCCAACATGGTGCAGCCAGCCCCAAAGCCCCATGAGAAGGCATTGGTGACAGTGGGAGCCTGGCTGTAAACCACAAGGTTTCTCCGCAGAGAGAGGAGCATGATGTGGAAAGTTTTGGTGGCTTGTCATCCGTTTCCTTTATTGGCTGCGTGACCTCTGCTTGTGGAAATGGAGATGATAAGACAGTCTTGCGGCAGCCTTGATTCTGCAAACTCAGCATCCTGTGCAAAAGGAAAGTGTCTGGATGCATAAAGAGTCATCACGGGGCAAAGAGGAATGGAAAGAGAGAGAGAGAGACATTTACCGAATCATTACAGCACACCAGACACTATTAAGTTAGTTCATTTGCTATTCACGACAGACCCATAATGCAGGTATTATCTCCATTCTATTTACAGATACTCAGGTTCAAAGACTAACTTTATCACATTGCTCCCAAGTGGTGGAGTTGGGTTCAAATGCAGAGCACTCTGGCTCCACATGATAGAAGAAATTGTTATTATTTGTGAGCACTCTCGGTGGAGAGTGGAAAGACTGGATATTTAGCTCACATTTAAGGCTCATAAAAACATTGCAAGGTAAACATTGAAATCCTTCTTTTATGATAAGAAATTTGAGACTTGAAGGGCTTACCAATTGCGACCAAAGTCGCAATTATGGGTGATGCTCCCAGGATTTGAAAACTGGTATTCTTGACTCTAAAGCTTATGCGTTTCTCCCCACCCACCCCACCATACTCCCATTCTTGCATGTAATCTATTTCAACAGACAGATTGTTGGGACCCTTGGGTGGCTCAGTCAGTTAGGCAGCCAATTCTTGATTTCAGCACAGGTCACAGTCTCAGGGTCATGGGACTGAGCCCCACATCGGGGTCTTGTGCTTGGGATTCTCTCTCTTCTTCTGCCCTTCTCCCTGCTTGCACATGTTCTCTCTCTCTCTCTCAAATAAATAAACCTTAAAAAAAAAAAAGGAAAATTGTCTTTTAAGACCATAGCTATCCTTTCTGAAATTGCAAGTACTTCTAGCAAACTTGAAGCCTTAAAAGCCAATGTCTCAGTCATGTGTGTGACCTCAAAGCATTTCTTTTATTAATAATATCATAAATTTCTCCATAACCATACTTTCTTAAGTTCCAGATCTGATGAGTGAAAAAAAAAGGTTAAAGCACTTAGAAAGAAACTGTGGCATATAAGAACAGAACGACCTGTTTTTTTTTTCACAGTGTAATTTTGAAAAAAAAAATCCCTGGCATTTTAGAAATAACAAGAAAATAAGAATTATAAAGCCTAACCCACGAAGAATGTTAGATAGGAATTTGGAAAACTTGTAATGGATGTATGCAGACTTACATGCTGGGCAAGAACTGGTCTCCACCGTCTTTACTCTCCATAACACACTTAGCACACTTCTATACTTGGCAAGCTGAATTATAAAGATAACAGCACTTCTCTACAATGCCCACACTGGGCCCCAGACAAAATGCTAAGTGTTTTCAATGCTTCATCTCATTTAATACTTACAATAACCCTAGGACTAAATGGATACTCAGCAAAGTTAGCTCCTTCCTTTCATAACTGATAAATGGGAGAGCTGGGATTTGAATTTGGACCTGCCTGACATCAAAGCTCTGCCTTCAAAATGCATACACCTGATTCAACCAGTCACCTAAGTATTATTCAGATATTTTTTCATCAGCCCTCCAATCTATTGGCCTAGCTATTAAGAGCATAATGAGTATGTTCTTAAATGAGACAGGGAAAGGCTATCAACTGTCTGCATTAAGCAAGTCACCTCCCTCCACTGGACTTCAACTCCTTCATGTATAAAATGGAGGGATTTCACAAGAAAATACCAGAGTCTTCCTCAAGGAAATTCACTTGAGAAGCAACCAGGTGCCCAGGTGAAAGTGGGCACCAATTTTCAGTCACCTGTGAATGAGCTCTACCCCAGCTCTGCCGCTTTCTAGCTCTGTGACCCCGGACAAAAGAGAGTGTGTATCTCCATGCCTTCATTTCCTCAACTTTAAAACAGGAAGGAAAATACCTCACCCGTGAATTACTGTGATCTCAATGAAAAAATGTGTTGAAACCACACAGCGAATCTCCCAGGAACTCTGACCAGTGCGTGGAGTGCTTGTAGAAGCTCGTAAGAGCAAAGGATAAGGGAGACAGAAGGCAAACTCTTGGGGGTGAATCACCTAATGCAGACCATTGGCACATTAAATGTAACCAGCTTCCTCCCTCTGGTTTTATTTCTGCTTTTTCTAAGAAGCAGAAGGAATGGAAATAAATGTAGGAAGGACAGTGTGACTTGAGTTGGGAGAAAGAAGCTCTGAAGCAAGATGGTGAGGAGCCTTGAAGCAAGATGGTGAAGAGAGGCTGCCTCTGTTGCTTCCATTTTGCCCCCAGCTAAGACCCACCCTCCTCAGGCTAAGTGTGCATATTCCCTGAAGAAATAGTAGCTGGGAACCTACTAAGTGCCAGGCCCTTCACTTGGTGGGAAGTCAGACACAGCTCCCGCCCTAACCTCAAGGTCCTACGTGTAGAGATGGGGATATAAGCGAAACAAGTTTGCATTTTAGTGCAGTGTGAACAAGCGCTCATGAAGAGAGAGGCGCCTGCGTGTAGCCCGTCTGTGAGGGGCCCCAGGCGCAATGGCCTATAAGCAGAGAGAAGGTGTATTTTCTCAAATCGAAAAGGCAAGACCATTGAGCCTTTGGCCTGAGAACCAGGTGAATGGCTGGGAGAGACTTGCATGGCTGGGTGTCTCTCTGGGTGTTTGTTTCAGGGTCCCCAGGGAACCACTGAAGGCACATGATGTCATCAGAAGCAGCTGTGTCGACACCATGTGCAAACAGGCCATGTGTGTACAGAAGGGGTGTGTGTGTGTGTGTGTGTTGCACGTTCACACATACACAAGTGTGAATGTGAGAGCAAAGTCCGGGTGTACGTGGCATGTCTGGTAATACTTTTCTACTGGGAGATCCCGCTGCTCTGGACTCTCACTTCCTTATCCACTCAGGTCATTTGTCTGTCCCTCTGTACTTGGCCACTTTTTGCTCCCAAAGAGCAGTTTCCACGGCCCTTCTCCTGGAGAACCCTTATTTGTGAATCTGTGCCCATGAGCTTATTTGCTTTGGCACACATTTCCAAGATCCACGTTCTCTCACCCAGGGCCAATTTTATTACAGCTTTCTCACGCCTCCCTTTGAAAGCCCTTTCGGACCCCTTCATTTCTTCCCACAACTGCACACAAAGGCTGAAATGGGTGAAGATTCATCAAGAGGAAAGGTCAGTGGTTAATAGGCACAGCTGGAAAGGTTACATTAAACAGTCTTTTATATAAAGCCCCAGGCAGCTTTAGGAAAACAAAAAATGGCCCAAGGAAAAAAATGGCCAGGTATCTCACGCAGAGCCTGCCTCTTGCGGAAGACACCCCAAAACCGCATTCAAAATGGTACCCTCTTTTATACAGGTTAGACCAAATCCACAGTATTTAATTACACAAATACATATATACAACACACATACATATTTTATTTTAATTAAAGTAACGCATGCATAAGGTTTAAATATATACATACACACATATCTACATGCACATTTCATTTTTATTAAAGTAACGTATGTATGAGGATTCAATGGATACACACACACACGGCTGAGAACAGTGAGCAAGGGCTTTCTGCCCCACACCCTTTATCCTCACCCAGCCCCACACAGATAAGGACTTTCAATTACTTTAGCTTTCTGTGTATTTTTTTAATAGTTAATTAGCTTTAAATATGTCTATGCTGTTATTATCATTTTGAGATACGTTTAGTTGACTTTAGAGCTCTAGGAGGCTTCTACCACCTTCTCTCCCTCTTTCCTTCCCCTACCTTCCCTGTCCCCTTCCCATTTTCCCTCACAGACATTTCTTCTAATTACATTCTTGCTTGTGGAATTGTGTTTTGGCATCCACGTCTCGGAAGACCTGGATTATCTTTGTCTCTTTCATAAATCCTTCTGTGACTGCCACAGGATGAAGTCCAAATTCCAGCAGAGCATACCCAGCCCTGTAAAATCTATTACCAGTCAGAGCTGGCTTCAAGGGTATCCCTTCACATGGGGAGCCGGGTACCCCCCTGATGGGGACCCTCTCTCCCTTCTCTGTGTTTTACACATGCCACTTCTCTTTCTCACTTCTGGAATTCCCTCTCTTCCCTTGCCCACCAGGAAACTTGCTCATTATTCAAGAATCTGCTCAACCACGCTCTCCTATCCTCCACCTGCTGGACGGGGATGAGGCCCTCCTCACTCTCACTGTTCTCTGCCAATGTCCACTGTAGCCTGACCAGAGTGGGGGTGGCTCTCTATTTTGTGCTCCACTCCCCACCTAGACGAATGGTCTTAGAAGGTAGTCAGCATCCCCCATATTGCCTCCTACTCTGTCAGTTGGGAATGAAGTAACAAGGCTGTTGTGAAGAGACAGACCTAGATTTCTATTCTGGCTCAACCACTTAATTGGCTGCTTGACCTTCACTTTTCGAAGCCTCTTTCCTTCTTTATCAAGTGAGGCAAGAACATCAAGGGGACCATTAGACCTACTATAAAGAGTATCCTGCTTAATCCTTGATGTGGAGATTCCCAAATATCCCCAAACTCTGAAGTCGAATGTGATGGGCAAATAAATGGGACTTGTATTTCCCCCTTGGCGGGGAGGAGAGTGAGCGTATTTTGTATGCCAGAAGGAAAGTGAACCAAATATTTGGTGATCAAAAGGACTGTGGTACTTAATAGTTCAGCCCCTCTAAATATTTCTGGGTGTCCTTTTTTTTCCAGGCAAATGGCAAGATTGCACTTCCTTGGCCCCTTGAAGGTAATCTGGCCATGTCATTTGCTCTGGTCAATGGAATGTGATCAGAAGTGATGTGTGAGCCTTCTGGGCAGAAGTGTTAAGAACTCATGTGCAATCCGCCAGCTCATTCTCATTCCCATTGCTGAGCAACTGGCGATTCTACAGGTGGCAGCTGCAACATCAGCCTGTTTTCTAGAGCTAGAGCGAAAGCATTGAAGAACAGGGCTAGAGCCAACCCCCGATGCACTTGTTCATAGGTGAGAAATACATCTTCATTGTTTCCAGTCACTGGAACTGTGGGGCTATTTGTTAAGTGTGGTGGAAAGAATTCTAGATGGCCCCCATAAACTTTGTGCCCTGGTGTTACCCCCATGATCATGGTATCTTATACAGCAAAAGGGATTTTGCAGGTGCAATTAATACTCGTAAGCGGTTCAGAGGGAGATTATCTGGGCAGATCTAATCTAACCACACTGAGTCCTTGAAAAGCAGTTTTTCTCTGCCCTGGTGGCAGAAGAAGTCAGAGAGATGTGAAGCATGAGGGAGATGTGGTGAGGAGGAAGTTCTCTGCTGCTGAAATGGAGGGGACACATGGAAAGACCTCTGAATAGGCTCTTTTTGCCCAGAGCGACTCCCAGCCAACACCAACAAGGAATTGGATTCTGCCTTTGACTTGAATGAACTTGGAAGTGAATTCTTTCCCAGGGCCCCCAGACAGGAGCCTCACCTGGATGACACTTTGGTTTCAGCCTATGAGACCCTAAAGAGAGAATAGAGGCTAGCCCAGATCTCTGACCTACAGAACTGTGAACTAATACATGAAGGAGCTCTGAGCAGAAACAAAGGCATGACAGCACCATAACCTAGCTCAGCCAGACTGACATGATTCAGATTTGTGGTGAGGGCCATTCCACTGTGACATTTTTGAAGGCAGAAATTGTTCTCCCTCAAAGCTTTTGTTTTTCCAGAGCCTAGAAAAGTGTCTGACACACAATTTTTATCAGACCAAGAAAACAAGATTGATGTGATGTCTGTAGCAAAATACCTGCCATGTACTTAATAAAAAAGGACTTTTTTAAATCATGTTATAATTATCACTCATGAAAACTGGAAAGTCTACCACATCTCTGAGAAACTGTTAGAGATGATTATTTTTTTTCTCTATTCCTCCCACATCTCATAGAAACATCTGAATAAATAAAGTGGGAATAAAAAGGCTGCCTCCCAGGCAGTCCTAGACCACTTGTGTTTTCACCTCTTCAAGGAACTTTCCCTGAATCCTCAGACAAGGTGGGAGTCTTCTTGTTACATTTGTTCAAAGAATTATCTATTTCTGTTTCAAATAAATTTTTCTCAACTATAATCAGATAATTATTTTTATAATGGATTGCTTAAAATCAGGCTACTCTCTTTGAGGACAAAAACCATGCTTGGTTGATTGGAGTTGTTTCTCTATGACCTTGCATAGTTCCTGAGGTAAAATAAATGTTCAGTGCAAAATTCCAACAGAAAGCAGAAGCAAGCCAGGAGGAAACAGAGCAAATCTTCAGTAATATAAATGCTATACAGGGCAGGACTTATTGTTCCAAGGATATGGGTACAGATAGAGGAATACCTACCAGCATGCTAAGGACATGGCATTAGGTTGTCATCCTCTGAAGAGGGTCTAGCAAAAGCTAATTGTGTTTCTAGAGCTCCAATCCAAATATTTGGGATTCAGGGGGGCTGAAGAACAAGCAAGGAAAGGCCAGATGGTGAATGCCAACCTTTAGATTGAACTGGCACAGTGAGGCTTGTAGAAAAGCCTGGTTGGGAACAAGGCAGGCTTCCAGGCCAACTCATTCCAGAGAGCATGGTGTCAAGTCTAGTTGACAATTGGACCCTAGCACCACCGAAGCTAATTGATAAGAGATCAGTGTATCAGGTATGGGTCTGGAGAAGGGAATTATTTCAAAGATTCATAAGACACTTGATAACTGTAGACTACATATACCTCATACTGATTCTGGTCTTGGAACAGTTGACATGTGTTGTCACAGCTCATTTGCAGAGCAACTCCTAGAGATAAGTGCTAATATGTTCTCCATTTTAGAGATGAGAACCCGAAGCACCGGTTCTCAAGGTCATAAAGCCATTGTCAAGGTCACAAGGCTAACAGGTGTTCAAACATGGCAGTCTGAGCTCTGAGGCCGTACTCCTAACATTATGGCGGTATGAAGTGGTAGAAGAGAATGCGTGCGTGTGTGTGTGTGTGTGTGTGTGTGTGTGTGTGTGTCTGTGTGTGTTGGAGGCCACAGATAGAGTTCAAATCTGACCTTACCATTTTGCAGCTGGGCCAACTTGAACAAGTTTATTAACCTCTCTGAGCGTCAGTGTCCTTTTTTACAAAGTAGGCACAATTATACTTCCTCCAGAAATGGTGACGGGGATTATATGTTGATAATCATGACAGGTGTCAGACAGAGTAACTTCTCGATACGTATTATATCCCCCCTTCACTTCTGGCCTCTTTTGTGATACACATATCACCAGAAAAGGCTTTAATCAGCTGCAAAGTTCCTCAGAACTTGCCCCAGCTGGGAGGGTCAGAGAAAGAGAGAGGTGAGAGAATCAAACTTGCCTGCCTTACTATCGCTGTGCCTGTTTGCTCGCTGCTGAATGAAGATAATAGTGCTTAGCTCACAGGGTTTTTATGAAGATCAAATGAAATCATTTTTGTGAGAGTGCTCTACAAATGCAACGTAAGAGCATGTCAGATATTATTATTCATTCCATTCTGTCTCATTCAACAGAATAAAGGCAGGAAGAATCCCAAAGCCTAAGCATTGTTAGGAGACAGATTTGTGTTTTCAATTGTTCCTCTTGGAAATTCTAAAAGTACTTTTAGCCTGAATGAGTACTGAAGCGATTTCAATTTCCCTTTAAATTCAGAGATGCCAAAACCCTGTGATTTAGGCTCCCAGAAAACACCACTGGAGCTGTCTGCCTGCTCTCAGTTTTAATCAAGTACTGGTACTTAGCTCAAGGTGACAAAATAATGTCCTCAATTGTGGTCAAGCCTTTTAGCAAGAGAGGCATGCTTCCCTATTAAGAAACCGCTATGGTTTGAAGATCCAAATTCATTAGTGTGGTATCCAAGGTCTTCGAGCAAGGTCTGAGACTTGTTCTGTCTCTATCCCTCTGCTCTCCTCCTCCAGCTTCCAGTCCCAACTCTATCTCCCCCGATCTGCTTGCCACTCAATTAATACATCATTAAATTCCAAAGCTCTATGCTTTTATTATACTTTTCCCTCTGCCTAGAATGCTTTACCCTCACCACCTTCCCACCACCACACATACACTGTATTTGTGCTGAAATCTTACTCACCTTTTAGATAGAACTCAAACACCCCTGTACTATGAAGTCTCCCTTCTCTGTCTTACTCTCAACCAAAATTTGTGCCTTACTCCAGTCTGTTTCTCTTGAAGTCATTTATGCATCCACCTATCCATCGCTCCTTCCCTCTACCCATTCTTTCTATCTTCCCTCCTTCCATTCCTCCCTTCTTCTATCCCTCCTTCTCTCCATCCCTCCTTCTGTCTATCCATCCATTCCATCCATCATCCAACATCTAAGTATCTTCTGTATTCCAAGTACTGTCCAGAACCTTAAAGTCCTAAGAAAGGGTAACAAACAAACAAAAACAATAGGTCTCAGTCTTCAAATATCCCTTTATTTAAGATTGAAAATTTCAAAATATTATGGTTACAGTGAGTAATGAGGTAATGGTAACAGTTGAGGATGGAAAAATGTTTGAGATTTTTTTATGGGCAAATCAAATAAGACCTCAGATGGGAGGTGATATCCACACTTACCTGTTTTGAAAGATGAGTAGTAAATTGCCATATGGGGCACCTGATTGCAGCAATTTTTATAATGTCACCTGCTTACTTGTATATGTGGCTTCCTACCTCTGTTATTCTGAAAGTCATTGGAGGCATAAATCATACACTATTGTTCATTCTTAGACTCTTGAGGAATGCCTGCCACATTGAAATGAATGAATGGATAGATACACAGTGATGTTTTAGGAAGAGGAGAGTATTTTCTTTTTTTGGCATAAAGGAGCTCATGATGGCAAGACAGGAATAAATCTAATCTTAGAGACGAGCACTATAAAGCTTAATCTCATGCTACATTGTGAAGCAATAACTAATAACTAACGCTTATTGAGCACTTAATATGTTTCAGACATTTGCTGAGCATTTTTCCTGCATTGTTATAATCAATCTACAAAACAATCTTGGCACATAGGGATTATTATTATCTGTATTTTAAGACTAAAAAACTGGCAAAGAGATAAAAGAACTCGTCCCAAGTCACATAGTCGTGACTCTGTTGAGATCCAACTCTGGTTCTGGTTCCAGAGCCCAAGTTGCTGGCCGCTGCATGACATTACCATCCACGTAATCCTTCCTCTCCAAGGGCCAGCCTCAGGCACTGTGGGGAATATTCCACCTGAATTCATATGAAGAGCTAAAAAATTGGTTCAACTTTGGGAGGCACTATGAATAACTCTACTTGGTACATAAAATCTCTTCCCTGGAATTTTGATTCATAGCATACTAGTGGGTGACATATCCTTTTTCTTTTTTTTTTTTTTAAGAGAGGGGCAGAAGAGGCAGAGAGAGAATCTTAAGCCCAATCCCATGATCCTGAGATCATGACCTGAGCTGAAATCAAGAGTCGGTTGCTTAACTGACTGAGCTACCCAGGAGCCCCTGGGTGACATATTCTGTATTGCACTGTGGTTAAGCATTGTCATTGATGCTAGACACCCCAGAGTTCAAATAAAACTCTTTCATGCTTCAAAGATCTCAGACAAAAAAATTTTTAATCTATTCAGTTACTCAGCTTACATTTCATCATGTATAATAATACTATAATGACACCTAATGTGTTAAAATTAAATGAGATAGCATATGTTAAATGCTCAGTATCATACCTATTGCATGGTAAATGCTTAATAAATATTGATTAACAATACTATTATCTGATATAGATATATATATAATATACAAATGTATAATATAAAAACTATAATATATATGCATTATACATTATGTATTATGCAATATATATATGTTTTTCATTTCCATCTCATCTTTTAGGTGCTGCAGAACGATATACTTATTGTGAGTGTAGTTTTTGGAGTCTGAATGCATTTGGTTGAATTCTGTTCTGTTTATTACCTCGATGACCTTAGATAAGTCCTTGAACATTAATAGGAATGATAAGACTAGTCCATCTCATTGGCTGTTATGAGGATTAATTGAGGTACAAATCACTGAGCAAAGTATCTGACAAATAGTAAGCAGATGATGATACACTCGAGATACAAAACTCAGATCAGTATTCTTGAAACATAGAAGACAGAGGTTAATTTGTGTTACTTCTTTAATGATTTATTGATTTCTTGTAGTAGGAAAGACTGATGCAGTTTTGAAAGCCTATGTATCTGGCAGAGAAGTGCACGTTGAGTAGACCAGAGAAGAGAAGGGTTGATCAAGACTAAGGCTCCTGAGAGGAGGGGAAGTATATATAGCCTTAGCTAGGAGGAAGGATGAGAAGCACAAGATGATAGATACAGATATAGGTAAGGAGAGAAAAGACTTAGGTGCCATGCTCACTAATTAGTATTTTATCCTGGCGATTACAGGCAGACAATAATATCCTGCTTTTCTCTACTGGTCACTCTGGTACCCATGCCGAGACTACCTTGGGAGCTCAAGAGAGGGCTGCTGCAGTGCTCCAGGTGAAGGAGAGGTGCTCAGGTAGAGATAGTGGGGAATGCAGGACAGCAGAAGTCACTACAGCTTGATAACTGATGGTCTCGGGGGGTGGAGCAGGGGTAGGAGAAGCCATTGAGGTTGCCTTCTAGGCCCTGCTTTGGGCCTGGCGGGAAAGGGTCAGCATAGATGAAGGAGGTGAAGACAAATTGAGAGTAGAGTCAGTTTGTTGAAGCAGGGCCCCTGAGAGGGGGATGACATTTACAATGCACAGAACAAATGAGCTTTCAATAGTGAAGAGCCAATTGTCTGTTGTGACAGAAGGGAATGAGGAAAATACAGATGCACATGGAGGTAAGATGTGTGGGTTGTGACTTGTGTTTTGTTTTGTTTTGTTTTGTTTCAGGGAAGTAGGGAGGCAAGGTGATGTACTAAGACTGAGACAGGAAGGTTTGAAGGGTCAGAGGTTTGAGGGGAAAAAAAAAAACGGGTCTCTGAAATGGAAGGGTTCCAAGGCAGGGTGTGGGACTTGGTGAGAATGAGAGGGGAAACATTTTAATTTTAGGGTGACCAGTGTGTGTGGTAGAGGATGACATGAGAGAATTAAGGGTGTTTGGTCACCTGCACCTTGTGTCGTCCACGATTTTAATGTCTGTCTTGTGTTAGGTTTCTCCAAGAAACAGAACCTACAGGAGAAGGGATATGGATACAGATATAGAAACTCAGATGTAGATAGAGATTTATTTATTATAAGCTATTGGCTCACACCGTTATGGAGACTGAGACGTCTCACGATCTGCTGTCTCCAGGCTGGAGACCCAGGAAGGCCAGTGGTGATAGTTGGAGAGCCGACAGGTAGATGTTGGAGTCTGAAGCCTGGAGAACTGAGAGTACAGAGGGCAGGGGAAGGCAGATGTCGCCCCTCAGCAGTCAGGCAGACAAGGAGCGAAGCAACCTTCCTCCACATTTTTGTTCTCTTCAGGTTCTTGATGGATGAGATGGTGCCCACCCAGACTGGGGAGGGACCATCTGCTTGACTCAGCCCCCAATTCAGAAGCTAACCTCTTCCAAAGATATACTCACAGGCACACCGAGAAATAACATTTGGTCAGATATATGGCATCTTGTGGCCCAGTTGATATAGAATGTAACCATCGTGTGCCTCATGCAGCCCCCAGGAGTATCCAGCCACCAACACAGAAGCTTTGTCTGATAATCCCACCCACTTCCAGAGCATCTCACATTCATTCTTACTCACTTCCAGACTCCAGCTCCCTCTTGAAGCAGCCCTTGTGGAACATTTTAGAGGAAGTGAGAAACAACAAACCATCGTGTTGGCTTAATGTGGGTCTTCTTAGTTACCCTCATAAGTAACAGGACAAGACTTAAATAAAACTCTTTAGATTAATGCACCACTAAGTTAAGCCTAAATCATCTCTATAAAGGTAATTAGAGGAGTTTAAATCACCTTAAATCCTTATCTCTGTATAATCAAGAAACTCTATCTTACTGTGGCCTTTAATTCCGTGGTCAATTAACACAAGAAATTGTATGAGTTCTCTGAACTTTGTAATTAGCTCTGAGTTGACATCCTGGCTTGGCCACTAACCAGCTGTGAGACTTTGGGCAAACTACTCCAATGCAAATGCACCGTAGCCTAATTTCCTCATCAGTAAAATGGGAATGTTGAGGTATACCTTAGAGTACTGTATAAAAGATCAGAAGAAATATATTTTAAATGTCTACATTAGTACTGAGTAACAGGTACTTCCCAATACCTTCTCTTCATAAAAAGAATAAATCCTTATATAAGGAGGCAATATGCTCATAAAAAATAATGTAAACACCTTGCTTATCTCAAAGAGAAGAGAATAATGACAACTGAGTCATCATGAAGTGAGGGGATATATTTTTCCCCTGTTCTGGAAATCACACCAAGTTCTGAGGAGACAAATTTAGGCTAAATGTGGTGGTTAGCCAAAAGAGAAGAGATGTCCAGCTGAGACTCTTCTGCTGGCAACAGAATCTAGCTGGAGTTTGATGACATCGTCTTCTCTTTGCTATTTTGTGTTTGTTTCATTCATTACGTTATTTTTAAGTTTGCATTTGACTTACAGTAAGCGATTCTTATTTTCTGTTTAATTGGTGTTTATAGTAAAAAGGGAGTCTCTTAAAGAAAAATACGGAATAGTAGTATTATGTGCAAGCATCCTGAAGATGATGCAGAAAGGCCTGATGCTTGGGAGATACTGGCTCGATGAAGGAGCATTCTGCCTGCTCTTCCAGGCCTCAGGGCTATGGCTCGGCATTCATAGGGCAGTCCTATCCATCCTTGCCAACTTGATGGCAGTGATTCTCAAGGGCAGCAGTACAACCCCTCAAAGTGCATTCTAAGAATGTCTAGGATGCATTTTTGTTTGTCCCAGGAATTGGGCATAGTGACCCGTACTGGGGGCTGAGGACCCTAGATGTTCTGTGTTGTCAGGAACAGTCCCTCATGCAAAGAACTGTTTTATTGTTTTACATCCCATAGGATTTTCAAAGATCCTGTTGTATAGTCATTAATAAATTGCTTATCATTATTACACACACTCATGGAGCATGCTCTTCCTGGATTTAAGATAAGATAATTGCCGAAGAATGTAACTGCCATGTAAAGTGAGAAAAGATCTTAATTCGTTATTTTTAGACTGTTGTTACTGAGGGCTGTTACCCATTGAGAAAATCACCAGGAGTAATAACTATGTGACATTTGAGTTGCCGATAGCACACCCTAAGATCGTGTGTATTTGCAGTTGTCACATTCCTGGCAAGCCTATGATATGGGCAAGATTGGACAATTTGCTGTCTTCCAAACTGTTCACGTGTCACAAATTCTATATAATACATAATAAATAATAATGAATAACTATGTATGTAATAAAGCATTTATAATGCAGTAATAGGTTTTATTCATGGAATTATAGATTTTATTTTATTATAAATTAATTTTATTTCCTTTATGTATTACATTCAGGTATTTCTGTTGGCTTCTCTTAAAATCATCTGGGTAGCTGGGTTATATTATCTATGAATTCATGATCATTCATTATCTATTTTTCTCATGATTTTGCAAGGAGGACTTGCCAAATATTTAATAGTAAGTGGAAGTTTGGGGACAAACAACGTCGGGCAGCCTGCCTCTCGAGTGTCTTCCCCACTTTCTCCCTGGGTGATTTTGGGAGCCCTTAACTTCAGAGCCTGCATTCCTATCTACAAGAAGGAGATTCTATGAGTGTACTGAGGGTTATATCAAACCTTAGAAGCGCTTTACAGAGCACCAGGCACATATTAAACCCTCAAAATACGTCAGCCTTTCTTCATACATTGTAACTTTACATGGATTATTTATCTGTCTGAGCCTGGCTTGTAAAATGGGCTAAAAACATTATCTCAGAGGACTGTTCAGAGAGTCTACTAATGTAATGTTTGCAAACTCAACACAGTGCTTGACAGATGAGGGATCTTAAAATGTTAGCTTGCTTTTCTTCATGTGTGTTAATCCTAACTGTATAGTTACAATATTCTTGTTCCTAAAACCATAGTCCTCAATAAGGTGTAAAGGACATAGAAGGCCCTCTATACATTGATCTTATCGAGGAATAGATGACAAGTAATGGGTATGCAACTCTAATACTGACAGTTACATTTCTGAAACCCGTATGATTCTTTTTTGTCTATTTACAATGGGAAAAGTAAGTTTCAGATACAAAAATCAGATTAGAGGTCTTTAGGTATACACTGTCTGCATTTTAGTTCATGCATGAATTGAAATGGCAATCCAGAAGGTAATCTCAAGATCAAATGGAAGGGATGTGCATTTTTCCACTCAAGCCTCTTCAGAGTATCTGCATTACTCACACACTTCGCTGGAGCTTGAAGCACTCCGCAAATTACAAACGTGCTTGTACTATGAAGAGTCTCAGATCTTCAGTAAGTAATACAATCGTTCATATCGCATCTCACCTCCCACAATTCACCTATCTTGCCCCCGGAGCTGGGTACTGGTGGTGCAGAGGCTGCCCAGATGGCACCCATGCTGATTAGGGACCCTCGAGTATAAGGAACTTCCGTGATCATGTTCTCTAGACTGCCTTTCTCCCCCAAATTCCCACTGCCTCCTCAGCTTTCAAGGTAAAATTATTAAGAGCATCTATTCTCGGCTTAGAACTGGGTCTGAATCCTGATTCCAACATGAATTAGCCATGGACCATTGTTCAGACTCTCATGGTTTTGATTTCCTCATCTATAAAATAGGGATCTCAAACCCTTGTTATAATTAAATGAGATCATAAATAAGAAATGATGAGCAGGTGACATACAAACCTTTTCCCAAAAAGATGAGTTTCCTCCCCTAATGAATTTTTCTTTACTTTGAAATCCATCCCCTGACAAAGCCAGGAGCAACTGCTTCTTCTTACATGTATGTCCAGAAGTCATCTGCACTTCTTTATCTGCACTTATCAACACTGTCTACTGACATAAGAGTAATTTCTGCTCCTTCCCCTCAAATTTTCCTCAGTAGAGAGGAAGCTGTTGAAGGTGACCATGTTTTGTATTTGTGTACTCCTGGCCCTAGAGGGTTCTGGCATATAATGAAGACAAATAAATGTCAGGGTTTTTAGATATGTATTGCAGACACACAAGAATAGCAAACAAACCATCAGCAAAATTAAATATCCAAAAGAATGCATGATGACCAGAAGTATTAGACATCACTTTTATTTGTTTTTATTTTATTTTTTACTTTTCCTTATTTTTATCTTTTTATTATGTTCAGTTAGCCACTGTATTAGTTCACTATCATTAGTTCTTGATGTAGCGTTCAATGATTCATTAGTTGATTATAACACCCAGTGCTCACCACAACACATGCCCTCCTTAATACCCATCACCCACTACTCCATCCCCCCCCCCCCCTTCCCTCTGAAACCCTCAGTTTGTATTCCGTGGTCCAGAGTCTCTCGCAGTTTGTCTCCCTCTCTGATTTCCCCCCCTTCAGTTTTCCCTCCCTTCTCCTATGGTCCTCTGTGCTGGACATCACCTTTAATTTACATATCAGTGGATAGTCTATTAAAACACTTTTCTACAACTTTTACCACTTTCAGACAAAAATTAATATTCACAGTTGGTAGAGGGAGAAACTGAGAAGGGATATGAGCAGATGGCCTGGTGTGTTTCCAGCAGGTTGCATCAGTTAGGTTAGTGGTTAGTGGTTGCATCAGTTAGGACTCTTTCGGCAGCTAGGCACAGAAAATGGAATTCAAACTATGTAAATGAGATGGGGAGTAGATGTTCATGTAAGATGTCCAGGAGTAGGTCTAGCTTTAGATGAGTCATGATCCTGGGTCCAAATGGTATCACCAGTCTCTGCCTCTTAGCTCTGGATCCTCCAGGTGGAGCTCATTCCTGGACTCTGGTTGGGGACTCCAATGGCTTCAGGTTTATCATCATTACGGCATCTGTTCCAGCAGAAGAAACCATTCGCTTCCCTGGGCATGCCAACAAAAGTCAGAGAACTGAGTCTTAATGATAGTGAATGGCCTAACTCGGATCATTTCTCTACCCCTGCAACTTAAGTCTGTGACTGCAGGAGTTGAATGCATTGACAACCCAGCCTAGTCCAGGCCCCACTCCTGGAATCTGGGTGTGAGGGCACGAGGGAGGTAGAGTCAGCTTTGTTTACCTCGTGTATGTGGACTGAAAGAGGAGTGATTGTTCTCTCATAGTAAAATCAGAATATTATTCTCAAAATAACAGTACTCTGATAAGAAAAAATAATAAAACTCTACTCCAGTGGCAGAATCAAGAGAACTCCCTTCTCATGAATAAAGATATATATCCAGGCCAACAGAATGGATTAAGGAAAGGACAATTGTATATATGTGTATCTATACACACATTTATGCATGTATATAAGCATATTTATATATGTAATATAAATTTATCAATATAATAATGTAATATTTATACACATAATGTATATATGTAAAGCATGATAAGGTGGTTCCTACAGGACTGCCATTAGGCTGCAACGTTGCCCAGAATTCTTATATCACCAGTTCCTTTGAATTAAAACCTCAAAGGTCAGTAGCAAAAGTGCAAATAAACTGGGTATATGAAGCCAAAAACCTAACTATTCACCGGAAAATGATCATTTATAGTCTGTAGTTTAAAAATCCATAGTCTACAAATGATAATTGAAGACTGTCAAATGAGGGAAAGACACCAGTGACTAGTAAGTCCATATTTATCCTTCCAGGTAAAGAAGGCTGAAGGTTCAATGTCTCACCTATTATTATATAGCTCTTGATTCTATTTGTTTCCCAAATTATATTACCAGAAACCTAGCTATGAGCTATGTTGCTTTCATTTTCTATAGACTTAAAAGTTAATATTTATTAAAAGTTAATATGCTATAGAATATAGAATATCGAATTTCATGGTTATGTTTCCACCATGGATGACAAAATTGCTAAAGAAAAAGGAGCATGAGAAAAATGGACAAAAGTTTTATGCATACTTTTGAGGTGGGCAATTTTCACTTGAACCATTTGTCCCTTTTTAATCAGAAATTGGTGATGCACAAAAGCAATTCAATAGATCTGAAAGAACTCCGGGGGATTACAAAAAATCAATGTGCTGGTATCTAAGGATGCATTTCTTGTATGTTAATTACCGTCATTTCTTAGACCCTAGAACCATTTATTAAGTGCTCAGTTTGATGGGCCTTTTCCTTTCTCCAGGTTGTGCAATGACTTTTACTCAGGCACTCATCTCCCCCATGTTCTTGTTTCAAAATGATCTCATGCTTTTTCTTTTCCAGAATAATGCATCATAGAACCAAGCTAATGCTATCTTTAGTCCTTTCTCTTCATTTTTGGAGGCAAGTAAGGATATCTTTAATTCCTCCCCCAGAAGTCGTTTTATTTTGTTTCGTTTTACTGTTAAATGTTGATGTTACTTTTGGAATAACTGAGTAAAGGGCATAGCCACTCCTATCTCCAAAAATCAGCATATAAACCAGACCACACTGACCAAAACAACTGTATCAGGACTCTGGACATTGATCAAAGGCAGACATCAAGCTGAGAAGTTTTTATGCAAGAAAAAACTACTATAAAAAAAAATCCAATAAACCTGGGTAAAAACAGTGATCTGCCTTTCCTGTTTTCCCTTTGTGATCTTTGTGACTCACCTCACCTCTCCTTTCCCTGGTTCCAGTAGGCAGAAGGAAAGTCTGTACGTCATCAGGTAAGAGCTGTTACCTGAGTTTTAGCTGCCATTTCCATACGTCTTTCAATAGGGCATTCCTCTTTTGGCAGAGCCAAAAATAAGCAAAATACACTGAAAAACATATCCCAGTGTGGGCCACTTCTGTAAGTTTTGACTTCCTACCATAATTTGCCCACTTTTGTTTACTTTTAAGAATCATAAAGTCACTGCTCTTGAATTTTGTCCAGAGTTTTTATTTTTAATTAGTGGAGGGATGGGCTATAGAGCATGTCACATTTCCAGGGCAAAACAGAAACTGCTAGATCAAAGGCTGGCAAACTTTTCTGCAAAGCTCAGTCAGTAAACATTTTAGGTTTTGAGAGACATACATGGGCTCTGTCACATATTCCTTTTTTTAAACAACCCTTGAGAAATGTAAAAACATTCTTAGCTTGTGGGTTATTTAAAATATGGATAGGATTTGGCCCATGGTCCATAGCTTGCCAAACCTACTTAGGTCTTTGACTTTTTAAAGATTTACTTATTTATTTGAGAGAGTGAGAGAGAGAGAGAGCACACTTGCACGAGCATGGGGGAGGGGCAGAGGGAGAGAGAGAATCTCAAGCCGACTCCACACTGAGCATGGAGTCTGATCTGGGGCTTGATCTCATGACCCTGAGATCACAACCTGAGCCAAAACCAAGAGTTGGACATTTAACAAACTACACCACTCAGGCACCCCAACTCTTTGCCTTTTTAAAAAAATTTATTTATTTTGAGAGAGAGAGAGAGGGAGGTGGGGGGCAGGAGGAAGGGGCAGAGGGAGAGAGAGAATCCCAAGCAGACTACCTGTTGAGCACAGAGCCCGACCTGGTACTTGATTCCACGAACCTGAGATCATGACTTGAGCTGAAACCAAGAGTCAGACATTTAATTGACTGAGCCACCCAGGCGCCCCCAGGTCTTTGCTTTTTTTTAAATTAAACTTTCTATTTTGGGAATCACTGTAGATACATATGCAGTTCTGAGAAATAATACAGAAGAAGCTCTTTATCCATTTTCCTTCACAGGTAACATCGTAAAATTTTATAGCACAGTATCACAACCAGGATATTCATATTGATATAATCAAGAAAAATCATTGAGTTTTAAATCTTTCTACTGATACTTTTAATCTAAATATTTAAAGTTAAATGTTTTCCTCTAAACACTGTTTTGGCTGCATCCCATAAATTTTTATGTTTTGCTTTTATTATCATTCATTTTACAGTATTTTTTAAATTTCTTTTGTGAATTTTTCTTTAACCCATGGATTAGTTGTATGTATGTTGTTTAATAATATAAATTTGGGGACTTCTTCAGAATATCTTATTGATAGCTCATGTCACTGTCAATTAAAGTCAGAGAAAACACTCTGTAAGATTTTAAACTTTCGAAAGTTAAACTTCTTATGGCCCAACATCTTAGATAGACATGAACCTGCCATGTGCATTCCAAAGCTGCACAGTCTACAGCTATGCACAACTTAACTGTGAATTCCAGTTAAGTCAGGTCGACTGATACTGTCATTCAGGTTTTCTGTTTGCTTCCTGAAATTTTTATATATTTCTGCCATCTAAACGAAAGAAGGATATTAAAATCTCCCATTACGAGAGTGAACTTGATCTATTTCCACTTTTGTCATATCAGTTTTGCACATGAATTCTGAATCTTTGTTACTAAGTACAGGTTACTTATAATTGTTCTTTCTTAGAAATTCTCCCTTTCATCATTAGGCAATGGCCCACTTTATCCTCTGTAATACTCTTTCTTTTGAAGTCTGTTTTCTCTGAAATTGATACAGCCAGCTCAGTGTTTAGTGTTTGCATGATGTACCTTTTGTCATCCTTTTATCTTCCACTAGTTTGTAACTTTTATTTAAAGTACATCTCCTGTAGTCAGCATATTGTTGGGTCTTGAGCTTTTATCTAGTTTAACAATCTTTCACTTTGGACTGGAGTGTTTAGTCCACATTCAATGTACTTACTGTTATGATTGGATTTGTCTACATTCTTTTTCATTGTCCCTTGAGGTTTGTTCCTCTGTTTCCTGCATTGATTTGTGTGTATGTGTTTGTTTAGTGTTCCATTTTATTTTGTCTCTTAGATTCTCAGCTAGACTTATTTTTAGTAGTCCCCTAATGTTAAAAATATGCATCCTTAAGTTATCAAAATCTACTGAGTTAAAAAAATGTGTAGTTGTGTAGTGATGATGTTAAGTAGACTTACTGTGGCGATCATTTTGCAATATATACAGGTATTGACCCATGTTGTACTCCTGAAACAAATGTCAACTATATCTCAAAAAATCTGTTCAGTCAATACTGAACCACCACAGGCTACACAACAGACTCTTCACACCTGTCATTTGTACTATTCATTTTACAAATGCAATTACCTACAATACTCTAATT
This sequence comes from Neomonachus schauinslandi, assembly GCF_002201575.2. Taxonomy (NCBI): domain Eukaryota; kingdom Metazoa; phylum Chordata; class Mammalia; order Carnivora; family Phocidae; genus Neomonachus; species Neomonachus schauinslandi. The sequence goes on along the minus strand of NC_058406.1, from coordinate 177,535,384 downwards.
AGCTTTCCTGCTTCTCCCATCCTTGTGCTATTGTTCTTTTATCTTTTATATAAGTTATAAACCTCACCTGGAAATGCAATTATTTTTACTTTGAACAGCTAGTTATCCCTCAAGGAAAATATCAGGATGAAAAATAGTGCTTTCTATTTACCCAGTTGTGTGTTATTTCTGGTGACCCTAATGTTCTTCCCTGTGATCGGACTTTGCACATGGCATCAAGGTACCTCAGTCTAAACAACATAATTTCACATCGCTTGCAGGGCAGGCCAAATGCCAATGAAATCTTTCAACTTTAATTTTATGAAAATATATTTATTTCCGTTTTTAATATATTTTTACTGGATATAGAATTCTGGGTTTCTAACTATTTTTTTCATCATTTTAAAGACGTGAGTTCATCTTCTACTGGCTTCAATTTTTTTTTTTTTTTTCCTGAGGAGAAGGCAGGAGATAATCTTATTACTGTTCCCCATATGTAACTTGTTCATTTTTTTTTCCCCTGATTGCTTTAAATTTCTGTTATCTTTGGTACTCAGCAATTTGACTGTGAAATATTTAGATACAGTTATCTTTGTAATGTTTCCTGCCTGGGGTTCACAGAGCTTTTGCATTTCTAAGTGAGCATTTTTCTTCAAGTATGGAAAATTGTCTATCATAATTCCTTCCTACAGTTCTGCTCTAAACTTCTTCTCTTCTGCAACTCCTGTTTTCCGTAGGGCAAAGGATTTAATATTGTCCACGCTTCCTTGCTGGTTCATTCATTTTTCCCCTCAATAATTTTTCTCTTTCTTTTGAGATTGAATGATTTCTACTGCTTTTTCTTCAATTTCACTGGCACTTGATTGGATTATACTTATATATAGACTAAAGTAAACATATTTTAAATGCATAATTGTATGAGTTTCACCATATTTATACACCCATAAAGCCACAGTTAAGAAAATGAATATATTTATCGCCCTCAAAGTTTCCCCCCCCTCCCTTTTGCCCATCTTTTCTTCCAAATCTGGTATTCTCTCACTGTCCTAACAGTACCTTTGAATGATTTTTAATTTTGATGAGAGATTTAATATATAGATTATTAATAGTTCATGTATTCTGTGTCCTTTATAAGATGTTTTTCCTACTCTCAAGTTCCTAAGATATTATCCTGTTGTCTTCTAGAATTTTTATAATCTTGGCCCTTTCATTTAGGTATATGATCCAGACAGAGTTACTCTTTCATAGATGGTAAGAAGTAAGATTTAATGACTTTTTTTCACATAGGCTCCCCAATTTTGTCAAATGCTTTTATGCATCTCTTGAGATGACCTATGAACTTTTTCCTTTTGTTTCTTAATATGGTGAATTATATAGATATGCAAATGCTAAACCAGCCTTGCATTTCGTTTTTTATTATTATTATGTTCAATTAGCCAACATATAGTACATCATTAGTTTTTGATGTAGTGTTCGATTCATTAGTTGTATATAATTCCGATAAATCCTACTCCATCGTTGTGTGTTATCATTTTGAATATTCTTTAATTGGATTTGCTAAAAAATTGTTAAGAATACGTACATTTATGTTCATAAGGGATATCAATCTGTAATTTTTTGTCGTAATTTATCTTTCTGACTTTAGTATAAATTTTTTTTCTGCCTCAATCTCTCTTCTGTACTTCAATTACATGAACATAGATTGTCTGAATTTATCTCATGGTTTACTTTTGCGCTATTAATATTCTTAGACTCTTTTTTTTTCCTCCGTGTTTTTCACTTTGGGTACTTTGTATTGTTATGTATTGAAGTTCATTAAGCTTTTGTTTCTCAATGTCAAATATGCTGTTAATCCCATCCAGTCTATTTTTCATGCCTAGATATTTGATTTAGATGTTTTTTATATCTTTGTTTTCTTCTTAATATGAGCATGTTTTCCTCCATTTTCCTTTTTTTCTTTTCTTTTTTTCTTTTTTATTCCTTAATCCCCAAAACCTATTTCCCCCATCCCTCCACCCCTTTCTCCTCTGGTAACCATCAGTTTGTTCTCTGTAGTTAAGGGCCTGTTTCTTTATTTGTCTCTCTCTTTCTTCCTTTGCTTGCTTGTTTCTTAAATTCCAAATATGAGCAAAATCATATGGTATTTGTCTTTCTCTGACTGACTTATCTCACTTAGCATTATACACTCTGGCTCCATCCACGTCATGGCAAATAGCAAGATTCCATTCTTTTTTGTGGCTGAGTAATATTCCACTGTATATATACCATATCTTCTTTATCCATTCATTGGTTGATGGACACTTTGGCTGCTTCCATATCTTGGCAATTGTGAATAATGCTGCAATAAACATAGGGGTACATGTATCCCTTCAAATTAGTGTTTTTGTATTTTGAGGGTAAATACCCAGTAATATGATTCCTTGATCATAGGGTAGTTCTATTCTTAATTTTTTGAGGATCCTCCATACTATCTTCCACAGTGGCTGTACCAGTTTTTGTTCCCACCAACAGTGCAAGAGGGTTCCTTTTTTTCCACATTTTCACTAACACCTGTTGTTTCTTGTGTTATTGATTTCAGCCATTCTGACAGGTGTGAGGTGATATCTCATGGTAGTTTTGATTTGCATTTCCTGATGAATGATGCGGAGCATCTTTTCATGTGTCTGTTGGCGATCTGTATGTCTTCTTTAGAGAAATGTCTGTTCATGTCTTCTGTCCATTTTTTAATTGGGTTATTTGTTTTTTGGGGGTGTTGAGTTGTATCAGTTTTTTTACATATTGTGGACACTAACACTTTATTGGATATGTCCTTTGCAAATATCTTCTCCATTCAGTGGGTTGCCTCATTTACTGTTTCTTTCGCTGTGCAGAAACTTTTTATTTAGTTGTAGTCCCAAGAGTTTATTTTCACTTTTGTTTCCCTTGCCTCAGGCTTTCCTTTATTTTCTTAAACATATCAATAAATCCTTAAAGATAAGATAAAATAAAATAAAATAAAATGTTTACTAATTATATCATCTGTGTTACTTCTGTGTGTGTTCTCACCAATGGGCTTTTTTACTCTCTTTATAGGTTATGTTTCCTGCTTCTTCACATGCCTGGAAATAATTGACTGTATGACAGACATCATTAATGTTACCTGGGTTGGGATGGGGTATTTTCTTGTGCTTTATTAAACTACTTAGAAACAATTTGACTGTTTCAAGCTTGATTTAAGGTTGTTAGTTGAAACAATCCTTTAATCTGTGGCTAACTCTGACTACTGAGGTCTCACTGAGGCTGTACCCTTCTGATAGTCCATTTGGTATATTCTATGTTATAAGGTTTTCTTAGTTTGGTTGATAGGGACATGAACTATTATTTCTGTGTGAGTTTTGGGTTTGAGCTTTCTGCTTGTTCTTTTCCAGTGATTCTTTCTCAGGCCTTGTATTTTTTTTTTTCTCAAATATGCACTTCTTGGTTCTCTGCTAAAGGCAGGAGGATCCTTTAAGATCTCCAGGGCCTCTCTCTGTGCAATTCTCTCCTTTCATTTCAGGTTTCTTCTTTCCTATATTCTTACAAGAAGATCCTAGATTTTTTGGCTGCCCCAAATGTTCAATTCTCTTTGCTCAATGCAGGGAGTCTGCTGGGCTTTTTGGGGGGTTCCCACTCCTTGAGCTGTGTCCTTGATCCTGTCTCTAGGCAGTGAGCCAGAATAATCATAGAACCTGATTTGTTTCTTTCCTTTCTCCAAGAGTTCACTATCCTGTGCTGCTGTTGTCCAGTATATGGCTACCAGTGTTGCATATCAATTGTTCAGGTTTTCAGTCATTGGAGGTGATGAGTACATCTGATGCCAATTACTCCACCATAGCTGTAAGCAGAAGTTTACCAAAAATCAAGGACTTTGTAATTTTTTTTAAGTCAAACTGTTAGTTAGGGCTAAAGCTTTCACCAATATTAAAGAAAGCAAGGGACTGATTACTATTTAACTTAACTGAAGGGAATTTGATTCCTTTTGATGATTCAGAAAACACTGCAGTGTTTTTCCTCAATGTTACTTGATGAACATTAGTTATCATTGTATTGTAGCTGTGAGGAAAACTGGCTAGGAATATTATGTTTATGGCAATATTGGGTAAGAAATTTAACTTCATATATTTTAACTGTTGCCCATCAATGATAACAAATAAGTGTATTTGTGTTCTTATTATTACATCCTTAATCCAATTACATACTTGGTACTCAGAAGAATAAAATCACAGGGATGTTAAATAGAGAAGAAATCTTAAGATCTGCTAGCTCAATTTCTACAGGAATATCATCTACATAAGAAGAGAAATGTCAGGGAAGACATTAATTTTTATTAAGTGCCTACTCCATGCTACACATCCTTATATGTATTATTCCTTTGTAGCAAATTATTACCAATTAATATAGAAATGTGCTCAGGCAGAACTACGTAGTAATAGATGAAAGGTATACATTTTATTTTATTTTATCTTATCTTCAAGGATTTATTTATTTATTTATTTATTTATTTAAGAGAGAGAGAGTGTGCACGAGTGAGCATGAGCAGGGGAAGGGGCAGAGGGAAAGGGAGAGGGAATCTGGAGCAGACTCTCCACTGAGCACAGAGCCTGACATGGGTCTGGATCTCATGACCCTAAGATCATGACCTGAGCTGAAATCAAGAGTCGGATGCTTAACTGACTGGTAAATATTTTAATCTATAATAATTACCTAGATCTTTGCAACATATGGAAATAAAATAAAATAATGAGTTATTATTTGTTTATCATAACAAACTCAAGAGGTATCAATTATTATTTACCTTGGGAATGCTTATTCCTCATTATGTTTTCATGGAAAGAAAATTCCATTGGAGTCACACTCAAGAATCTTTTTTTTAAAATTGATAATCTGATTCTGAAAACCATATAAGGTTTATCTTTGTGTATGGTGTAAGGGAATGGTCCAGTTTAATTCTTCTATAGGTAGCTATCCAATTTTCCCAGCACCATTTATTGAAGAGACTTTTTTCCATTGGATATTTTTTCCCAATTTGTCAAAGGTCCATTTCTGGAGTCTCAGCTTTGGTTTTCTTTTTCATCCTTCCCTTGGTGATTCAGGGTCTTTTCTGATTCCATACAAATTTTAGGATTTTTTTGTTCCAGCACTTTGAAAAATGCCAATGGTCTTTTAATAAGGATGGCATTGAAAGTGCAAATTGCTCTGGGGAGGATAGACATTTTAACAATGTTTATTCTTCCAATTCATGAGCATGGAATATTTTTCCATCTTTTTGTGTCTTCCTCAATTTCTTTCATAAGTGTTCTGTAGTTTCTAGAGTATAGATCCTTTACCTCTTTAGTTAGGTTTATTCCTAGGTATCTTATGGATTTTGTTGCTATTGTGAATGGAATTGATTCCTTATTTTCTCTTTCTACAGTTACATTGTTAGTGTATAGAAAAGCAACTGATTTCTGTGCATTGATTTTGTATCCTGCCACATTACTGAATTGCTGTATGAGTTCTAGCAATTTGCGGGGGGAGCCTCTTGGGTTTTCCAAATAAAGTGATATGTCATCTGTGAAGAGGGAGACTTTGACTTCTTTTTTGTCAATTTGGATGCTTTTTATTTCTTTTTGTTGTCTGATTGCTGAGGCTAGGAATTGAAAGACCTCAATGTGAGACAGGTATCCATCAAAATCCTAAGGAGAACATAGGAAGTTACCTCTTCTAAATTGGCCACAGTAACTTCTTTCGAGACATGTCTCCAAAGCCAAGTGAAACAAAAGCAAAAATAAACTTTTGGGACTTCATCAAGATAAAAAGCTTCTGCACAGCAAAGGAAACAGTCAACAAAACTAAGAGGCAGCCCACGGAATAGGAGAAGATATTTGCAAATGACATTACAGATAAAGGGCTGATATCCAAGATCTATAAAGAACTTCTCAAACTCAACACTCAAAAAACTAATAACCCAGTCAAAAAATGGGCAGAAGACATGAACAGACACTTCTTCAAAAAAGACATACAAATGGCTAACAGACACATGAAAAAATTCACAACATCACTAGCCATCAGGGAAATACAAATCAAAACCACAATAAGATACCACCTTACAGCAGTTAGAATGACAAAAATTAACAAAACCGGAAACAACAAATGTTGATGAGGATGTGGAGAAAGGGGAACCCTCTTACACTGTTGGTGGGAATGCAAGTTGGTACAGCCACTCTGGAAAACAGTATGGAGGTTCCTCAAGATGTTAAGAATAGAGCTACCCTACGACCCAGCAATTGCACTACTAGGTATTTACCCCAAAGATGCAGATGTAGTGAAAAGAAGGGGCATGTGCACCCCAGTGTGCATAGCAGCAATGTCCACAATAGCCAAACTGTGGAAGGAGCCAAGATGTCCTTCCTTCAACAGATGAATGGATGAAGATGTGGTACGTATACACAATGGAATATTATTCAGCCACCAGAAAAAATGAATACCCACCATTTTCAATGACATGGATGGAACTGGAGGGGATTATGTTAAGTGAAGTAAGTCAAGCAGAAAAAGACAATTATCACATGGTTTCACTCATATGTGGAACATAAGCAGTAGCATGGAGGACCATACGGGAATGGAGGGAAATCCAAAGGGGAAGAAATCAGAGAGGGAGATGAACCATGAAAGACTATGGACCCCGAGAAACAATCTGGGGGTTTTAGAGGGGAGGGGGTGAGGGGAGGTGGTAACAGGGTGATGGGTATTGAGTAGGGCACATGCTGTGATGAGCGCTGGGTGTTATACTTAACTAATGAATCATTGAACACTACATCAAAAACTAATTATGTAACATAATTGTGTTCAGTTATACAGTGGCTAACTGAACATAATATAAATACATAAATACATAAATACATAAATAAATACACAAATAAATACATAAATATAAAAAACATAAAAATGCAAAGGACTTAGTAAAGCCAAAACATCTTTAAAAAGAAAAACAAAGTGGGAGGACAAACACTACTTGGTTTCAAGATAAATTACAGAACTACAGTCATCAAGAGAGCGTGGTTCTGACATCAAGACAGACAAATACATCAATGGAAGAAAGTAGAAAGTCTAGAAATAAACCCACACATATACACACAACTAATTTTCAGCAAAGATGCAAACGTAATTTAGTGGAGAAAGGACAGTCTTCTTAATAAATGATCCTCAAATAATTAGATATCCATATGGAGGAATATGAACCTTGATTTATATTTTGTGCCATATATAAAAAATAACTCAAAGTCGGTCATATACCTCAATGTGAAACCTAAAATTGCCAGAGGAAAACATAAAAGAAATCTGTTACTTTGGAAAACCATAGCAGGTGAATTTTTAAAAACTGGTCTTCATAAATTAAAAACTTCTACTATTACCTCTCATTAGCCAGAATTTAGTCACATGGCTTCACAAAGTTGCAGGAGATGCTAGGAAACGGAGTTTCAATTCTGGAATGCAATGTGCCAGATAAAAATTCTATTACAAGGGAAGGAGAAATGAATGGATAGAGGCAGAACTACCAGCCTTAGTCCCAAATACTAAACACGAATTAAGAGTAAAGAAGACAACAAAGTATGATGTTATTCTGTATGAATTCTTAAATACTTTGGTTGAAATATTAACGTATTATTTCTGTTACTTAAAAATTCATTTTATATTTAGCTTAAAATTTAAAACAAAACAAAACAAAAAACCTGCCAATACAGTCCCATTGTAAGAGCATTTGCCTCTTTTGTCATGTAACTTGAGTATTGACCATCTCTTCTTTTGAACTTTGAGTGCCATTCCTGCCTAAATAGCTTCGCACAGAACCTGACACAGAGTATTTGCTCAGTAGATATTTTGTTTGTTGGTTGGTTGGTTGGTTGGTTTTTTTTTAAGAACTATTGAAGTTTTATTTGTGTGTGTGTGTGTGACTACACTTTTGCATTTATTATAGCATCTTTCTCATGAAAATTCAAAGCACTTGAGTCTATTACTTCATTAGTCCTGACACAATGCCTCTAAGGTAGTGTGATTGTAACTCCTTCTGTAGATTTTCAGATTTTTCTTTTTTTTTTATTATGTTATGTTTGTCACCATACATTACATCATTAGTGTTTGATGTAGTGTTCCATGATTCATTGTTTGCGTATAACACCCAGTGCTCCATTCAGTACGTGCCCTCTTTAATACCCATCACCAGGCTAACTCATCCCCCCACTCCCCTCCCCTCTAGAACCCTCAGTTTGTTTCTGAGAGTCCATAGTCTCTCAGGGTTCATCTCCCCCTCCGATTTCCCCCCCTTCATTTCTCCCCTCCTACTATCTTCTTCTTTTTTTTTTTTTTTAACATATAACGTATTATTTGTTTCAGAGGTACAGGTCTGTGATTCAACAGTCTTACACAATTCACAGCACTCACCATAGACTTCAATAGATATTTTTTTAATAAGAGCATGAACAAATCTGACTGCCAAGAGTAAAGCATTGGTTCAAATAGAATTTTTTAGGCATCCACTCCATGGCAGGCATTGCCTGATATATATTACAAAAGGAACCTCATATAACCACACAGAACAACTCTCTAAGATAGGTACTATTGTCCCATTTTATAGGTGAGAAAAACTGAGTTTGAGAGTCCTTTACTTACTTGCCCAAGTTTGCCATGTTAATAAAATGTGGCGGTCAGATTTTACTGAAAGAACATTGACCCTGGAGAATCTGTCTAAGTACTGTAAGTGGGTGAACTTGGACAAGCCCTTTTCTTTATCTGAACTTTATTTTCCTCATCTGAAAAAATGAAAGCTAAGGACTGTGCTGTGTATTAACTCTATGACCATTCGCCACCAGTCAAAAAAAATCTAGGGCTTTCAGTTTTTTCCATTCCACGTGACTTAGCCTATTGATGCCGCGACGACTCTGCGTAAGGATCCTGCTTTCATCCATCTTAGAAACCCCAATCTTGGGACTCCTGGGTGGCTCAGTCAGTTAAGTGTCTGCCTTCGGCTCAGGTCATGATCCCAGGGTCCTGGGTTGGAGCTTTGCCCTGGGTGCCCTGCTTCTCCGTCTCCCTTGGCCTCTCCGCCCCCAGCTTGTGCTGTCCCTCTCTCTGTCAAAATAAATAAATACGTAAAATCTTTAAAAAAAAAAAAAAAGAAAGAAACCCCAATCTTTTGTTCTCCATCATCCACATCTTTTACTGCATCATGGTTCCATAGCTACATGTCCCTTACCTTCTTTTGTACAAACTTTGGGACCTTGTGCAAACAGTGGTCCTAACATGAGAACCCAAAGCCTTGAGCAGAGACATGTTTCAAACTGTGCAGGGTGAAAATAAATCTTTCCATTTTAAAAACTGACTGCAAGGAACACCCTGGGAAGAATATAATGGCAACAAGCAGTCTGATTCTATGTAAAGAAACAGATACACACGTTCTTACCCCATTATTGGATATGCCAACAGGACCCTTGACCTCAGGCCAGAAAAAAAGAAACAATAAATAAGGCAATGTATTGTGAAGCTGATGGCCTTGATAAAAAGCAGCATTGTGACATTTACAAAAGGTTCTTTTATTTTTTTTTTTTATTACCTTGGAAGGAAAGGAAATGTCCCTGGTTCATCTCCTTTTTTGGAAGTCATTTGTACAATGCACTTCTGAGGTGTGACGAACAAGGGTGGGGTAACGCAGGATTCTACCTTTGACTTGGCCTGTTGTGGTTTTTGGAACCATTACAATCAGATTTTTTGTAAGAGCCTCTGTGTTGGAGCATACAATGTTTGTGAACTGGATAGGAATCAGATTAGCAGAAGAACAAGCACACAGGTTTGATTCAGAAGAGGACTAGGACCACAGAAAGAGCTCCGGACGTGACGTCAAAGGACAGTGGCTGGCTCCTGGGCTCGCTCTAGGGACCTCTAGGACCACGAACAACTAACTTAATTAACTTCCCTCAGCCTCCGCTTAGGGAAGTCCATTCAAAGGATACTTGGAAGTCAGACACCCTGAAATTTTGGTTGGTCAAACATAAAATAACTTCATATGTATTTTTCCCTATAAAGATAATTTTAGCACTGATTAAGCCCTCACAGCCTGCCAGATATTAGGCTAAATACGTGTATTGTCTCTTTTTTTTCAGCTTTACTAAGGTATAATTGACAAGTAAAATGGTAATATATTTAAAGATACTGTGTGACAATTTGATATGCATATATATGGTGAAAGGGCAACTCCCATCCAGTTAAATAACACATCCACCACTCACTTAGCTACCTGGCTTTTGGTTTTGGTTTGGTTTTGTTGAGAATGTTTAAGTTCTCCTCCCCTAGTAAGTTTCAATGATACACTTAGTACAGTGTTTTCAACTAGGGTCACCATGTTATACATTAGATCCTCAGATCCTTTCTCTTTTACCTTTAACAAGAATAAAATTTTGCACCCTTTTACCAACTTCCCTTTGTTTCCCCCAGCTCCTGGAAACCACTTTCCTACCGTTTCTATTAATTCAAACTTTATATAGATTCCACATACAAGGGATACATGCAGGATCTGTCTCTCTCTGCCTGACTTATTTCATTTGTAACATGTTGTCATTTCTGTGTAATTTATTGTCTCATTTAGTCTTTACAAGAACCCTGAGAGGTAGGTACTATTCTCATTCCCTCATGTTACCAATGAGACTGGGGCACAGAGAGGTAATTGGCCCTAAGGTCACATAGCAAGCCAATTGGTGGGACCTAGATTTGGATCCAGATAATCTGAGTGAGCATGAAAGGGTAAATAGGAGACTCCACAAACCACTATGGGGGACTGAGGAGGGAGGCTTAACAGTGTCCCACAGAGTGTGTCTTGACATCCATATGTCCATGTCAGGTTTTCTCAAACAGCATTCATTCATTATGTACCTCCCCATGTTGGCCATTTCCTCAAGTTAACCAGGTAGCCTTGGTGTTGCTGGGGGTCTGCATAAGCATCTCAAGACTGCATTTTCCTCGTCCTAAGTACTTATATCTGTAAAATCAGGGCTCATATACTTACATATATTTTAAATTTTTTATCTAAATTCAATTTATTTAACATAGAGTGTATTATTAGTTTCAGGGGTAGAATTTAGTGATTCATCAGTTGCATACAACATTCAGTGTTCATTACATCAAGTGTCCCCCTTAATGTCCATCACCCAGTTACCCCCATCCCCCCACCCACCTCCCAGGTAAATATTTAAAGAAAAAAGTTGAATAGAATTGTTTAAAACTCCAGTTAAAGCATACTCATCAAAAACTGCCCTTCTACCAAAAATCGTCTCGAATATAAGCTCTGTACTTTGTGGAAGCTCCAGAATCGTGATTCATAAGCACTCAATAAATATCTGTTAAATTGCATTGAATCCACTTTGAATTCCCAATGAAAGAATCTGGGCCCAAATTCAGGATGTATGTTGCCTGCTCCAAGTTACGCTATCTTCCCGCACACACTCCAGGGGAGAGAGAGAAGTAGATAGAAAGAAGGGATCAAATGTTGAGATTATGAAGGGATAGGTGTGGCAAGAAGTCTACCTCGAAGGGAAAAGCATTTCTCAGTGAAGGTAGAACAGGGAAATTGAAGGGACCCTATGGGGAAAAAAATGGGTTTTGGCTCCCTATCCTGCTTCTACTCTTCCTAGGACCTGCACCTGCCCTTTAAATGTGCCTTAATGTATGGCTTCCTTGTCAGGGTCATGGAGTTAATGATGTCTTTGGAGTCTTCCAGTACTGTATATAACATCGAAGGAGTGACCGGGTGGGGTCATCATCAATGTTTGCCAAGACCACTGACCTTAGACCCCTTGATGCCAAGATCCCTGGCTCCAGGGCACAATTGACTTATGGAGGACCCCCGAGCGCTCATCCTTGTTTCAACCAGTTCCTGGATGCCCAACAGGACACATACATCAGAGTACCATCCTCAGTAAAAACCCAAAGCAAAAAGGAGACTCTCTCTTTTCCTTTCCAAGTCTCCCAGAAACTCGGTATCTGCACTCTCTCTATATCTTTAATAAACCCTGCTCCCACTTCCTCCCAGCTTGTATTTGATTTCTATTCTGCGGGAAGCCAAGGATCTCTTGGCTGCTCCTACAGGACTCCATCTGGGTCCTCAAACCCAGCCGGCCTGCATCAAAGTGCAACCGAGAGTCAGGCATTCACTAGAGTTATTGAAAGAAGTGACACTCCAGTCACAAAGCCAATTAAAGTGAGCGTTGCCCAAGTGGCCAAGTGGAGACAAGGTTCGGAGTATCCTGAAGAAGTGACTTTCCAGAATAGACCAGCAAGGGCAGAGTGAGATTGAAACACAAAGAGCTGATTCATTGAACCTGGCAGATGTCAAGTTAACTATCTTGAGAAATCAATCCTCTGCTAATTCCTTAAGGAGGGGTAGCTCTTAACATTTACAGCATGTCATCCTGTGAAATCTTACTATATGGGGCATATATATTTGCCTACATGAACCAAATAGGAAGATATATTGAGCCTTCATCCCAGAACGTAGATAGCAAAATCTTAGTTACTTTTTTATAAAATCTGGGGTTGAAGAAACCCTCAAGGCATCATAGACAGATATGTGAACTGGATAAAATGTGACCTCATTGCAGACAGACTTGGTTGCAGTGCCCAGAATGACAAATCGGTTAAGAAGTTCCCTGATAGTAAAGAATGAGACTATTTCTCCCTGGATTTGCCACACACAGCCCCGAAAGAGACAAAGGGTAGAAAGTACCGAAGATATAAGAACAATGTAAGTATAGGGGTGTCTGGGTGGCTCAGTCGGTTTAACAGCCAACTTGGTTTCTTTCAGCTCAGGTCATGATCTCAGGGTTCTGGGATCCAGTCACACATTGGGCTCCACACTCGGCAGGGCGTCTGCTTGAGATTCTCTCTCTCCCTCTGCCTCTGCCCCTCTCCCTGCTCATACTCGCTCACTCTCTCCCTCGCTTGCTCTCTCAAATAAATAAATAAATATTTTTTTAAAAAAAGAACATTTTAAGTGGGAAAAAAAAGGAAAAGAAATTTTATTTGACTTTGATTTACACAAATTGAGAGAAACTAACTCAGAAAGCGCTGCTTACAAAATCAAGCTTGGGAGTCCAGCCTGGTGCATTTCTGACTCAACCACAGATTTATTAGCTTATCTTGACTAGTTATTCTGCTTCTCCAAACACCAATTATCACAAAATAACATCAAATCTCACAGAGCTCTGGTGAAGTTTAAATGAGATGACAAGTTCTTAGTAGAGAGCCAGCAAATAATACTCACCCATTAACCATCCATTAAATGTCAAGTTTCTTCTACTTCTGCATCAGAACAATTTGGTCCACATTCTGGATCAAGATTCCAAATAAGCCTAACATGCAAATCACAATGGTTGTTATAGCAATTGAGTTCTATAACTTTATAAACAGCAGTGTGTTCTCAGGTATCTTTTGGAACATTTGTGAAAATCAAAAGGAGGAATCAATAATACCAAAGATGATACAACATTGCTTTTTACTTGTTCTTGCATTTCAAAGCACTTTTTAAAAGATTTTATTTATTTATTTGAGAGAGAGAGAGTGAGTACAAGTTGGGGGGCACAGACAGAGGGAGAGGGAGAAGCAGACTCCCCACTGAGTAAGGAGTCTGATGAGGGGCTTGATCCCAGGACCCCAGAATCATGACCTGACCCAAAGGCAGACACTTAACTGACTGAGCCACCCAGGGGTCCCTCAAAGCACTTTTACACCTGTTACACTTTTACACCTGTTACACCATTTAGAAGGATTTCAAATAAATCAGGAGGCTTGGAACATGTTTGATCATTCTGTTTTACAGATTATATGAGTTGATTCAAAGCATATATAAAGTCCAGAAACTCAAAAACTCAAAATTACTTAGCAAAAGCCACTGTCAGTAAACAGTAAAGCTGGAGGTAAAATAGAAATGAGAGGAAGACACTAGCAATTTCTGTGAGCTCATCTAAGAATTCTGAGTTCCATCTCACAGATGGGACACTTGAAGCTCAGAAAGGATAAGCACAGTGTTCCGGTCTCTGGAGTCACTCTCCTTTGGTTCAAATCCCAGCTCCTACTCATTAGCTTTGTGACCTTGGACACATAAATTTAAATTCATCAGCAAACTGGGGCTAAAGTTAGTCTCTCTATTCATGCACTGCTAGAAAGCTTAAATGAAGTATTTCTTTTTTTTCAAGATTTTATTTTTATTTATTTGAGAGAGCACGAGAGCATGAGCAGGGGGAAGGACAGAGGGAGAAGCACACTTTCCTGCTGAGCAAGGTACTCAAAAATGTAGGGTTTGATCTCAGGACCCCAGGATCCTGACCTGAGCTGAAGGCAGATGTTTAACTGACTGAGCCACCCAGGTGCCCCTAAATGAAGTATTTCATTTAAAACTCTAGAACAGCACCAGGCATGTGGCAAGAGCTTCATAAACATCAGCTGTTGTCAGTGTTATTTTATTTCCAGTGCCCATGGCAGGCCTTCCTTCTAGAGCAGCAGTTCCCAGAGTGCAGTCTCTGATCAGCAGCGCCAACATAATCTGGGCATTTGTCAGAAAGTTAAAAAAAAGCAAATTCTTAGCCCCATATCAGATCTATTGAATGAGAAATTCTGGGGTAGGACCAGCAATCTGAGTACCAACTTTACAGGTGCTAAAGTTTGAGGACCACTTAGAGGGAATTCTGAGCATCTTCCTAGATACCTTCATTTTCCACCTGTAACTGGAAGGAGGAGGAAGGTAGAGGGCCCTCATCCATGTACATGGTTTAATATACAGATTGAGAAGTCTCTGTAGGTCCAGCGTCCCCACCTCTCTCCAGACATGCCTATGTGTACAAGGTCTTGATTTATAGTTGGAGAAATTCTCCAATCTAATTTCATATTTATCATAAACTTGCCCAGATTCATGAAAATTGATACATTGTTTCTCATTTACCTGCCATATTGGGATTTATGCTACATCAATAAGACGGTTGGAGGAGAAGGGTAAATATCTAACACACCCTCATTAATATTTACTATTCTTCCATTCCTCCTCTGCAATGCTTCCCATGGGAACAGGCTTTAACTACTCTCTCTGGTCTTCTTCCAGGAGGGTGAAGAAACACATATATTATTCCATTGAAAATGCCCTATAAGAAAGATCTCACCTACAGACTAGTATAAAGAAGAGATATGTATCATCAAATTAGAAAGTACAATACAAGGGTGTTTTTTCCCAATAAGTTTTTTTGGGGATGGGGAGAGAGAGGGAAAGCAAAAGCGGGAGGAGGGGCAGAGGGAGAGGGAGAAAGAGAATCTTAAGCAGGCACCACACTCAGCGCAGAGCCTGACGTGGGGCTCAATCTTACTACCCTGAGATCATGACCTGAGCCAAAATCAAGAATCAGATGCTTAACCGACTGAGCCACCCAGGTGCCAATCCCCCAATAAAAAATTTTTAAATGAGGACTGAAAACTTTAAGTGAACATATAGAGAGAAGGCAGAGGTCCTACTATGATGACCTTGAAAGATATTTGAAGAAGAAACCACTTCAGAATTCAAGACATCTGATTTTCAGTCCCATCTCCAGCACCAAAAAACTTTGTAGCTTTGAGCTAGTCAATTGTCCATTCTGTTCTCCAGTATCCCTACATGTAGAAACAGGAATTCTTACATTGACTAGTAGCTATCGCCAAGCTTTTAAGGAACAAATGAAGTTATAAATGACAGGAATATCAAAATACCACCAAGGTGCAGGATTTTATTATCTATTTTATTATCTATTTCAGGAAATTAGACAATAAGAAAGGTTTGTATGCAGTAGAAAGATTATAAAATTTGGAGTCAAACTTAAGTAGTACTTAGGTAGACTTACTATATTACCTTGTAAGTCATTTAACAACTCTCAGTCTTATTTTTCACAATATTCCAACACCATTTCCTGGAGCTATTATGATGTATTATTTGATGGCCTAGAATTGTGTGAGGCCCAGAGTGGGTACTCACTGAAGATTAAGTATTATTGAAATGTGTTAAATGTAAATAAAAGGCAATATAATGTAAGGTAAGGTAAATGTTAAATGTAAGGCAAGGGAGGCAGAATAGAGAACTAATGCTGTAATCACATTTATAAAAACCTCACTCTCCTACCTCCAGGAGTAGATTACTTATTGTGGAGAGAAACGTGAACTGGGGGATGTAAAAAAGAACCTGATTTCTTAATACTTAAAAATGATCTCCTAATGGTATGAGGCAAGAAGTATTCCTGTTTAAACGCTAACATCTTCCCAAGAAAAAACCTAAGAAATGTGAAATCTTGGGAATAATGAATTGGATGACCTTGGGCAAGTTCTTTAAGCTCTTTGAGTCCAATTTCCTTTAAATGGATACTCTGCCTGCCTCCAAAGTTAGTTGCATAGGTCACATATAATCATGTTTTTATAAACTCTGAATATAATGGTGAAAATCCTAACATCATTGGGTTGTTATGGTGGTGGTGGTTGGGGCTGTTGTTATTTTGCCTATTGCCTTAAGAATTCTATAAACAGAAGACAGGACAACGTTCTACCTATATTTATAAATTATTCAAGGAGCCATTGCCAATCTCTCTAGGTTGTCATGATTAGGAATCATAAATCCTTCAGGTATAAAACAGATTATATATTAATAGAAGAAAAATAAATAAAAATCATGACATGGCTTTGTAAATGAATAAGATAGGCCCACAAGCCTATTGGAATCACGGACTCTGTGGGATGGAAGAGTGTGGCCATTATAAAAAGTGGCCTGCATTTTTCCACTATCCACACCCTTGCAGTAAGAGTCTGCAGTTCCTCTTATTGAAGAGGCAGAGTCATTTTCCTACCCCTCGAATCTTGACTGGCCTTGTGTCTTATTTTGTTCAATGAGATGCAGTAAAATTTTAGTTTTAGGAATAGGACCCAAGAGGCCATGAGTTTCTTGTTCTCTTCCGTCCCTATTATGACTACATAAACAAATCTGAGCTAACCTGCTAGAATATTAAAGACCTCATGGATGAGCACCCATTTGTCTCAGCCAGTGCCATCCTCAACCAGACTATAGCCAATCATTCCTGAATATACGGTACTGCTCAGTCCAGGTCAGCAAAGCCACTTACACCCAGCTCAGCTGATGGCAGACACATGAAGGAGCCCAACCAAGATGAAATAACCATTCAGCTGTCCCCTAGACAACGTAAGCAATAATACATACTTACTGCTTTAAGCCATTGAGTTTTGAAATGGTTTGTTATAAAGCAATTGCTAACTGATACAGGAACTTAAGAACTCTAATCCAATCTCCCACATGATATTAGAGCCCCATCCCCAGCATACCTGCCAAATGCTTATCTGGCCTTTGTTAGATTGTGATTAGCAACATGTCTTTTTTGATGTATGGGTCCTCTCTTGATATTGATCATTCCACATCTTGGCAACTCTCACTGATGTAAGGCTTTCCTTTATGTTGAACAAAGTTGGTACCTCAGAAACTTCTATCCTTGGACTTAGTCTTCCCCTTGAGGTTGCCCCAGAGAAGTGGAATGGCTCATCTATATTTCACCTAACTGAAAGAATTCTCAATTAAGATTACCACTTGAAGTGTTTTGAGCCAGCCCCATCTCCCTAGAGGATGAGGAACGTTTGCTTTGTTGTGTCTGTTTTCACCTTATTCCACTTGGTCTGGTTTCACCGTGAAAGGAAAATTAAAACATTCCGGAAAGTGTTTCTTTCACTGTTGAAGCCAAGAGATGTGAGAATCTTCAGAACTAAATCTGTCCTGGTGAAAAGAAGGAAGGCAGCTTCCTCTGGATCAAAGATGAAGAGCTAGCAAAGACAATTAAGGAGGATAACCTGACTCTACCAACCTTTGAGAGGTGAGCCGGCCATCTAGACTGCTAAGGTTCTTCATTAAGCTGCTTTGTGGACCCAGGAGAGAGGAGATGCATTAACAGGTAGGGACTTCTGCTGGCCCATCCGGTGACCACTTCCTAAGCTATGCTAACCCAGGCAGCATCTTTGACTGTAGACCCAGCCTTATCAACCAATCGTTCCAGCATTCCTGTGCTGGGCCCAGTTCTGGACATTCCCTCATTCCGTATCTGGACTGGACAATTTCTCATTCCTTGAATTCACTTCCCTGCTTATTCAATTGGACTTCTGCCTCAGTTTTCTGTCTAGCATTCTACTTTCCAATCCTCAGCCTACTTTGTTTCCCTCATACATGGGACCTCGTTTTTTTCATCTTCATACCAGAGCTAGAGTCTGCTGCTGAATTGAATAAATATCTTCAAATTAAGACTTCGTGATGATGTGAGTACAATTTCACCAATATCTGGGAACACATTTGCCAGCATTAATGTAGAGTGATTAAAAGTAATAGGATATGGAGAGAAACAGAGAAGTTTCTACCACTTTTATGTTATCTGTGGCAAGTTACTTGACCTCTCCAATTATTCAGATCCCTCTTTTATTCTAAGATTTATTTATTTATTTATTTATTTATTTATTCATTCATTTAAGATAGAGAGCACTTGCACAAGTGGGGGATGGAGCAGAGGCAGAGGGAGAGAGAATCCTCAAGCAGACTCCCCACTGAGCATGGAGCCTGACATGGGGCTTGATTCCACAACCCATGATATCATGACCTGAGCAGAATCCAAGAGTTGGACACTTAACCGACTGAGCCACCCAGGTGCCCCAGATCCCTCTTTTGTTAAGTAAGACACAGTAAAGAGTAAATGTGATACTGTAGGTAAATCTCCTAGAAAAGAAAATAGATATTCAATATCTGAGAGCTGATGTTGATATCAGTATTAGAATTATTACTAATATTGATATTATATAGATTAACCTTTCAGAAATAAAGCTATTTATTTTTTTTAATATTTTGTTTATCTATTTGAGAGAGAGAGGGCACAAGTTGGGGGGAAGGGCAAAGGGAGAGGGAGAAGCAGACTCCCCGCTGAGCACTGAGCCCAACATGGGGCTCGATCCCAGGACCCCGAGATCATGGCCTGAGCCGAAGGCAGCTGCTTAACTGACTGAACCACTCAGGTGGCCTAAATCAAAGCTATTTATAATCCCAAAGCTTTCAGTCCTGGTTTTTCCCTTTTTCAAAAGGGAAAGCCAAGACTGTCTCAAAACTGAGCTCATTTGAGTCCCAGTGAATTTAGTGGATGAAGGGTATACCTGGAGAATGGTAGGCTCCTATAAAGTTACTGCATTGTGTGGAATCAAGGCAGCTAAGTGCTACTTTTTCCCAGAATTACTCAGAGTCCTCTGCGAGTCACAGTGGAATACTGGGGTAATACCTTGTACTTCAGGCTTTCCAAGAATCAGGAATGTGCAAACAATAAACATGCCCACGATAAGTTTCATCAAATTAAAGCCCAGTCATATGAGTGGTGGGGTTCCAGCTTAGCAACCCATATTAACTCTAAAATTTATATTGAGACATGCCTAAAGACAGCTCAAGGACTACAGAGAGACCTGAGAGGGAGTTATTTGCTGAAGGACCAAGAGGCATCATGGAATATAATTTGTCTGGAGGAAAAGAGAGTGGGAACACGTGTGTCTACTCCAAGGCAATGGGACAGCGACAAGGGATTGTACTGATTCCCAAATACAGCTCAGGAAATATTTTAAAATGTCTGATAGCCTAGCTTTCATTAACACACTCCTGACTTTTATAAAAGAAAAAAGAAAAAAGAACTGCGATTAAAGAAAGAAACCAGCGTGGACCATTGGAAGAACAAATAACAAGAGCACATTCACCAATTTCTAGAGAAGGGGTGCCTTCAGCAGAAGTGGGAGACCCCAAGACTTCCCTCTGCACCCCTGGCCATGTCCCTGGTAATGCAGGTGTGTGACTTCTTTTAGTTTTTCAGCTTTATTGAGATATACTTGTGGTAATCATTTTACAGTACCTAAATGTATCAAATTAACATGTTATACACCTTAAACTCACACAATGTTACGTTTGCATTAATCATTGTTTTACATATCTGAGGTGATTACCTACAGATACCGTATCAATAATATAAATGAATACTATAACTTTTATTATTTTTCCTGATTATATGAACAACATAAGTTCTTTATAATGTTGTAAGAATAAAGAAAATTATAAATAAGTTGGTTAGCATTTTTAAATTTGCTTTTAAAAATAAACTGAGGGCTGCTGGAGTGGAGGGGGATGGGAGGGATGGGGTGGCTGGGTGATGGACATTGGGGAGGGTATGTGCTATGGTGAGCACTGTGAATTGTGTAAGACTGACGAATCACAGACCTGTACCCCTGAAACAAATAATACATTATATGTTAAATAAATAAATAAATAAATAAATAAATAACAGTAATATGACATTTTTCTGTGTAAACAGGATAGAGGAGACTTCCAGAATTACAGTACAGTGACCAATAAGATTTAAAGTAAGACCACCTTTATTTTTAGTAGAAATTCATAAATAGTAATGTCCATGTACCAAAAACATTGAGCACTTGCAAGATAAAGAAAAAACTAGATTGGACTGAAGAAAGTGTCAACATGACCAATACTTTGCCACATCTCAAGAAACAAGATACTTAGGAATTGTGAACAGGTACCCACACGATCTCTGAGAGAAGCCCTCTATCATTCCCTTCACGGAAAATGTACAGCCCTCAGTGGCAAAGAGGGAGACAAAGAAGAATCAGGGACAGGAGAGAAAATACCATAATCCAAAAGATTCTGAAAATGGATGATGAGGAGAGAAAGGAGGAAACTTTCACATCCTTAAATTAATTTTTTCAAGAGTCAAGAGGACTTCATGGGTGCCAGATGGCTCAGTTGGTTAAGCATCTGACTCTTGGTTTCAGCTCAGGTCATGATCTGAGGATCCTGGGATTGAGCCCCACAGCAGGCTCCATGCTCAGCAGGGAGTCTGCTTAAGATTCTCTCTCTCCCTCTCCCTCTGCCCTACCGCCCACTCATACTTTCTCTCTCTCTCTAAAATAAATATTTTTTAAAAAAGAGTCAAGAGGTCTTTAAATCTTTAAAACAAGAGCTTGCAGTCACAAAAAAGGAAATAATTTCATTTCAGGAAAGACTAAAGGAGGTGAAAAGCACATTTATCATAGTAAAAGAAAAATGGAATTAGTAAACGTTAGTTTGGACTGAGAGAACGAGTCCACAAATTGCACCTGAATTCAAATTCAGAAATGAAGCCAAGATGGGATTCACAGTAGAACACAAATTACATGAAAGACAGAAGAAAGTTAATAATTTTAATAAAATGATAATAATGACAAAGAATTTCCCCAGCTTAAAGAAAAATACAAGGCTTGCATATGAAAAGTACACCCAGGCGATATTAATAAAGAACACTAATCCCATAACACAACTGGTCCTGATTCTTTTTAATTTCCAAGTATAAATAAGAAAAGTGTCCTTCAACCACTTAGGAAGGAAAAAACAAAGCAAAACCATTTCTCTACAGAGGATCACAGGTTAATTTGGCCTCAGAATGCACTTCTACTGCAAGTGAGCTTTTATGCGTTTAAATATAATATATTCTTCAGCCCTGCTTTAATTTTGCATGATTTCCAGTCACTCGGCTCACCTCTCAGAGAATTGTTAGAGTTTCAGAAACCCAGGATGTCTCAAACAGTGTGAAAAGTAGTTGGAATGCACAGCTGAACAGTGCCTATCTTCCTTCTCAAGGAGTTCACGGAAGACTGGGAGTTAGAAACATAGACAAAGATAAAACCAAGGGCAGAATGCAAAGAGGAAGATAGGTCAATGGGATCGAGAGTAATGGTATCTGATCAGATGGGGGATGGGGGTCGGAGGGTGGAGGGAAAATTCTGACACAGGTGATGCCTGAGCTGCATTTAAAAATAGGCAATGAATGAATTAAAAGTAGGTGTGAAGGTTAATCAAAGAGGGCACCAGCAAAGGGAGGGCAGCCCACACAGGAACAAGCCTGAGTGTCACTGGAGGTTGATCTCAAAGAAGCAAGCCGTTTGATGGAGGGTTCTTAATTATGCCCAGAATTCACTAAACCTCTCTAAACCTCCATTTCCTCATCTATAAAACAAAGACAATGCTAGTATTTTTGTGAAAATAAATGAATGTAACCTTCTAAGACTAGTGCCTGGCACTCGGCAAGTATTTGATGCTCTTACAGTGATGGTGGGGGTACTCTTTTCATTTCCATCATCAACATCTTCAGCCTCATCCTCACCATCCAGTCCAGCAGATGTAGATAGTTTTATTTGAATTCCACCATTTCCACTTCCTGGTTAACCTTTAGCAGGTTGATCTATTTCTCTGTGCCACAATGTCCATCTTTTTTTTTTTTTTTTTTTAAGATTTTTATTTATTTTTTAGAGAGTAAGCGAGAGAGAAACAGCATGAGAGGGGAGAGGGTCAGAGGGAGAAGCAGGCTCCCCGCTGAGCGGAGAGCCCGATGTGGGACTCGATCCCAGGACCCTGGGATCATGACCTGAGCCAAAGGCAGACGCTTAACCATCTGAGCCACCCAGGCGCCCCACAATGTCCATCTTGAAAATAGTATGAAAGTTCCTCAAAAAGTTAAAAATAGAAATACCTATGACCCAGCAATTGCACTACTAAATATTTATCCAAAGGATACAAACACAGTGATTTGAAAGGGCACCGGCAATCCAATGTTTATAACAACATCCACAATAGCCAAAATATGGAAAGAACTCAGATGTCCATTGACAGATGAATGGATAAAGAATATATACACACAATAGAATATTATTCAGACATCAAAAAGAATGAAATCTTGCCATTTGCAACTACATGCATGGAACTGGAGGGTATTATGCTAAGCAACACAAGGCAGTCAAAGAAAGACAATTATCATATGATTTCACTCATATGTGGAATTTAAAAAACAAAAGAGATGAACAGGGCACCTGGGTGGCTCAGACGGTTAAGCGTCTGCCTTCAGCTCAGGTCACCGTCTCGGGGTCCTGAGATCGAGCCCCGCATTGGGTTCCCTGCTGAGCAGGGAGCCTGCTTCTCCCTCTCACTCTGCCTGCTGCTCCCCCTGCTTGTACTCTCTCTCTCTCTAATAAAAAATTTTTAAAAAAAATCTTAAAGAAAAAAGAAATGAGCATAGGGGAAGGGAAGGAAAAATAATATCAGATAAGAACAAAGAGGGAGGCAAACCATTAAAGGACTCTTAACTATAGGAAACAAACTGAGGGTTGCTGGATTTGGGGAGGTGAGTGAGGAGATGGAGTAACTGGGTAATGGGCACTAAGGAGGGTACTTCGTGTAATGAGCACTGGTGAATCACTAAATTCTATCCCTGAAATTAATAATATACTATATGTTAACTAAATTGAATTTAAATAAAATAAGGCTATTCCTGCCTACCTCATGAAATTCCAGGAGAAATGCAGTGAAATAATATATTTAAAGTACCTGACACATAGAGGGGGTTTGAAGGGTACATATCCTTTAAAGTACAAAGTACTATACAAGTATAAAGATGTAAGTACAAAGAAAGTCAAAAGTTTGTTTGAACCCTATGTCTGAAAAACCAAGACACT
Source organism: Neomonachus schauinslandi (assembly GCF_002201575.2). Lineage (NCBI taxonomy): Eukaryota > Metazoa > Chordata > Mammalia > Carnivora > Phocidae > Neomonachus > Neomonachus schauinslandi. Next base: position 177,511,789 of record NC_058406.1, on the reverse strand, counting down.
ACTGGGATCCTACCCAATTTCTTCAAGTGGTTGATCTCTTCAAGCTTACTTTTCTCTGTGCCTCTTTTCATTCTCCTTCCTTAATTCTAAAAGTCAAACACAAAGAACTCCTGGTTCCTCCAACTCATCAGGATCTCTCTCGCTCTGGCCTTCACGTTGGTGATGACCTGGTTTAGAAGATACCCCTAAGTCCTCAGGATCCCAGGATTGGATGAGGCACCTCTCCTCAGGCCCAACAGGCCCTTACACCCTCATCACAACATTTACAGGCTGTTTTGTGATTGTCTGATTGATTATTGGCATGCTACATTGGATTAAAAACTTAGTGGTGACAGATTCAGGGCTGTTTTGCTCACCATTATAGTACCCAGAACACAGTACAATGTCTACTAAATAGTAGATTCTCCACAAATATTTGTGTAATAAATAATTAAACAAAAGAACTCCTGTTGAGTTTTTATTTTTTGGATAAGAGTAAAATTTTTCTTCAAAAGAATAAAATTTTTTGTTTGTACACGTCTATAAATTCATCATAAATATGTACTCAAGTCACTCATCTCAAGGTTATATAGTTGTTTTAAGTTCAAACTCTCCACTAAATTTGTGATTTCTTGGGTTTTCTGCCAGTGTTTCTATAATGGCAGGCTTTGATGTTCGGTTTTCTTTTATTTTTAGTAATAATTACTAAGTACTAAGTTTTATTACTTATGCTTTCACGAATGTTCTATATGTTATTGATTCTTTTACTGAAATGTTCTTTTAAATGTTTTAAACTATTTTAAGATATGTCCCTACACGAAATGAATTTCCTCATCCAGGGTGATTTTTCATAGAGATCATATTAATAAAATCAACTTTTATAGAACTATGAAGTGAAAATCAAAAAGTCTTACTATTAGAGGGGTGCCTGGGTGGCTCAGTTGGTTAAGCCAACTCTTGCTGTTGGCTCAGGTCATGATCTCAGGGTCTTGGGATCAAGCCCTACATCAGGCTCCACTCTCAGCACAGAGTCTGCATGAGATTCTTTTCCTTTGCCCCTCCTCCCACTGTCCCTCCTTCCACTCACTCTCTCTTTCTCTCTCTCTCTCTCTCTCAAAATAAATAAATAAATATTTAAAAGTAACATTAGTTACCCAATAGTATTGTTGTCTGTGTACTTTCTCCTCTATAGCTGTTATTTTTTCTCTAATAATAATCATCTTTCCCTTACATTTTGGTAGAACTGCTCAAGTTTGCTTCCCACAGTTTGTGTGTTACCATCACTTTGCCCCTGCACTATCTCCTATAGGGATTTTAGCTCTGATGTTGAATTGTTGGTTTCTTTGTGGCCCTTCCCTGTCTCAGCTCTCTTGTCTTCCCAGTCTGCTGTCTTTGTATGTCAACTAGTTCTCTGCTTAAGCCTTTCTGCTCCTGCTTTATAGAGGTCATCACTTCCTGCATTCCATCAAAGTATTTAGTTTCCTAACACTTTCCTCCAGTTGTTGTAAAAATATATATATAATATGTTGGTATGCGTGAAGATATCCTGGGTGTTCAGGATTTTTTTTTTCACTTGTTCTGCAGTACATTTCATGTTTATTTTCCACTTTGTTCACTTTCAAGTGCGATGAGATTTATCTATACTGTATTGCCGTACTGTGTATCTATACACTAAATGTTTGCCAGCCCTAGTCTCCAGGCACTGTTCATTTGGGAGATGGTTAAATGCCATTCTCAAAGAAGAAATGGAGATTATGCACCTCTGAAGTCACCTGTAAGTGTGCTCGACAGAGACTGCAGCTTTTCCTATGCCCACTATCTGGTTCATTGTCCTTTGAACCAATGGACTACGGTGGGGACAAAAATCACAGAATAACCCTGCTAACAAGTCTCTTTTTCTGTTCCCAGCCATGAGTCTTAAATGAAGTGTTTTATCTTCCAAATACTGTATATCAGTGCCAATTGTTTTTTTGGTTTTTAGCCGTAGTTGTTTTTTTATGGTTTTGTTTGTTTGTTTTTAATGGAGTGAGGGAATGGGTGTAGTCCAAGAGCAAAGCAATGTTGAGCAGATTACTGTCTCCTAGGATCTCTGTTAGGTATTGAAAACCTCATGATGAACACAATAGACATAACCTCTGCCCTCCTTAAGTCCATAATTTACCTAAGATCCAGTTATTAAATACATACAAATGTGATATGTTCCACCTATACTAGGGAGAGCTAACTATAGACAAAGAAGAACAAAATGGAAATGATGGGAATGGTAGCTTCATGGTGACAGCTTTTAATAGAATATTCTACATAAAAGAGAGAGCTCCTTCTTTCGTTGGTTTAAACTTTACATTTCAGAGCCACAGACCATAAACTAAAGAATTTTCTATTTTTTTTGGTAGAAGGGTAAATTTGATGTTTCTATTGACTAGGGACTTGTTAAAAAATGTTTTTTTTTTTATTTTAATCTCTGGTAATTTGTTAAAAGTAATTTGGATTCCAGTAATTTTTAACAGTTTTAAAATTTGATGCTGTTGACAAGTTTTATCTTTTTTAAATGCATTTTCATAGATATTTTTAGTGAAAAATTGGAAGTAACTGCAGCGAGGAGTGATAGCTAGAATCCATTTTAAAATTAAAGTGAGAAGTCATTTCAAGAGATGTTTAAGAGGCCAATTCTACAGGGACTGGTGATAGATTAAATTGAGACAGGGAGCAGTTTAACAAGACTCAGGTTTTGGCAAATAAATATATGGATGTAAGCTCTAGGAAAAAGCCTATGCTAGAAATAAGAACTTGAAAGTCATGTCCCAGTCAGTTGCCATCTGAAAGCGGAAAGTCAAGAATAGAAGACCCCAAAGCATTTACTCTCCTCATGTGGTGAGTCTTGAAATATGTCAAAAGATAACCCAATGTTATGCTGAGCGAAATAAGTCAATCAGAGAAAGACATGTATCATATGACCTCACTGATATGAGGAATTCTTAATCTCAGGAAACAAACTGAGGGTTGCTGGAGTGGGGGGTGGGGTGGGAGGGATGGGGTGGCTGGGTGATAGACACTGGGGAGGGTATGTGCTCTGGTAAGCACTGTGAATTGTGCAAGACTGTTGAATCACAGATCTGTACCTCTGAAACAAATAATGCAATATATGTTAAGAAAAAAAAAAGAAGAAGAAGAAGGTAGCGGGAGAGGAAGAATGAAGCGGGGGAAATTGGAGGGGTAGACGAACCATGAGAGACGATGGACTCTGAAAAACAAACTGAGGGTTCTAGAGGGGAGGGGGGTGGGAGGATGGGTTAGCCTGGTGGTGGGTATTGAGGAGGGCACATTCTGCATGGAGCACTGGGTGTTATAAGCAAACAGTGAATCATGGAACACTACATCAAAAACTAATGATGTAATGTATGGGGATTAACATAACAATTTAAAAAAGTAAAAAAAAAGATAACCCAAGTGAACCGAATTTTGCTCTGTGTGGCACAACTTACACTTTTTAAAACAGCAATAATGACTGAATTTCTTCCCTGCCTTCCAAGGGTCTCTCACATCACCCATTTTTTCCTTAACCACAACCACTGTTCAAATAGAATCCCATTCACCTTGAATTCTCGTGTGCTTTATTAACTTGGAATAAGTCGGTTGGTTTCCCAACATTATAAAGTGGGGACTTCAGTGAGGAGGTGACAATTCAGCAGAGCATAGTGCACAATGTAGGGCTCTGGGACTCCCATCCGCTTCTCACCACCTTCCTTCCCTCCTTCCCTTTCATTGTCAGAGTCTCATCTCTTGCCACCCTTATTATTATGACTGTCTCTTATTGGTCTCTCAGAACCTTGCTTTACTCCGTTCTTTTTTTTTTTTTTTAAGATTTATTTATTTATTTGAGAGAGAGAGAGAACATGAGTGGGGGGAGGAGCAGAGGGAGAGAATCTTTCAAGCAGACTCCACGCTGAGCATGGAGCTGATGTGGGGCTCTATCCCATGACCCATGAGATCATGATCTGAGCTGAAACCAAGAGTCAGATGCTTAACCGCTTAATTTACTGAGCCACCCAGATGCCCTTACTCCTTTCTAATCCATTCTTCATCACCTATTAGATTTACTCATTTGTTTTTCCTGAAGTGGAATAACAAGCTCAAGGCTTGGTTCTCACCTTAATCTTCAGGGAAAATCACAACCTTCCCCAGTCTTCCTCCACAAAAATGGGAAAATTTGGTTTGCCTTGCCTTGCATCCTTCATAATAGAAAAGAGTAAAGGAGACAAGGTATATGAAAGTAAACACAAATTCTGCACATATGATGGTATGTTACACTAGTTGGAGTAATACTAGCAGTGTAAGAGAAACTCTGGCAGCTTAATAGCTTATCAAAGTAAGATTTATTTTTTCCCTCCAATGAGTAGGACTTACATTGATCCAGGGTCTCTGGCTTCTTTCTACCCAGCTTTCCCCAGCACCTCATAATTCTTCACTCTGCCAGCAAACAAGGGAAGGGACAGGAAGAATCACCCATGGGAGGCTTTTAAGGGCAAAGATTGCAAATCATGTATATCACTTCCGATCCTATCCAGTTAACCAGAATTCAGTCACATGGCCATGCTTAACTGGAGGTTGGGAAATTTTGTTTAGCTGTTTACATAGAATGAGAAAGAAATGGACTTTGATGAACACACAACAATCTGCCATTTCATGACATTCCTATAATTCTACTGGGTGAAGGGGGTACCGATATAATAAATATCTGTCTTAAAGAAAGTCAGTCATTGGGATGACCCAAACATATAAATGACCAACTAGAATTTAAGATAAAATAAATGCTAAGTTTTAGGTTCAAAGTGCTTAGGACTTATAGTACACCAGGACTTACTAAGAGCCTAAATGCCATAGCCATTTCTGTGTACTTATTTATTATATACCATCCTTATATTTATAGAAGGAAAACACTCAGGTTCAATTAAGTTGGATTAGTCACCAAAATCCGAATGACTATGTATAATGGCAGATCTGCACTCAAGCCCAAGATGAAGGAGTGATTGATTTTGCCTGGGGATTTGAGGGAAGAATGTTTGATGGAAGAAACATTTCGAATTGGTCTTGAAGGACAAGTACATAACTGACAGAGTGAAAATTTTTTAAAGTAAATCAGGATTTATTACTCCCAGCTTAAAAACCACTGATGCTTCCATCACACTTGGAATGTAATCCAAACTGCTACTTACATTGACTTGCAAAACCTATGTATCTGGTTTGGGACCACCCCTATGAACTCATCTTGTCCCCCCACCTTGTCATCACCATTCTAGTCCCTGACCCATTGTCAATAACTCAGTTGACTGTTTCCTTTGCCTGGAATGCTCTTACTCTTGACCTTCATGTGTCTCAGAGAGCCTTTCCCTGACACTTCATTGTTCTCTATTATCTCACTCTGTTGTAATTCTCTTCCCAACATTTATCATTATCTGATATCTCTCTCTCTCCCCCTCTCTACTTCCTCCCTCCCTCCCTCTCTTCCTTCTTCTTTCTACTCTCTGCCATCAGAATGCAAACCCCTTGAAAACATGAAGCTTCTCTATCTTGTTCACTGCCAAACCAAAACAATATGGCTCAAAATGACTTGCTAAATAAATGAGCCCTGTTTCGACAGGTTGAGAAATGGGGGGAATAAAGATATTAGAGATAGAAGGTAGCTTCGAGAGCCAAGGCAAGTTGTATATCAATATAAGGGGTTATGTACTTTCAAACCTCACATTTTTCTCTTAAATCTGAATATGACATATTCTCCTGTTTTATAAGACCCGGGTGTCTGTTGGTGGAATATTGTGTGCTGTTGGTGGAAGATTATGTGCAATATCTGGTACTTGTTCTTTCAAAAAAGACTTAATGATGCTTGGGATATTTCTAAAAAGGACAAGGGCCAGGAGAGGCTGCTGTACAATTCCAGACTAAAAATATCAGGATTGTTTTGCCTTGAAATATTAGGTTGAGAAGAGGTGGGAACAAAATCTGAAGTGATTTGGAGAAAATAAACATAGTTTTATTCAGTAAAACCCAGCATCCTATTTTTCAGACTCCTATTAAACCTTGAGAGAAGACATATTTAGGGCAAATAAAATATCATAACCCTTCATTTGCATAACACTATGTTTATAAAATTTTTTCTTTTCTTTCTAAATATGCACACAACATCTGTATGCTGAGTATAATTATTCCTATTCTATAAATTGAGGATATCAAGGCTCTGAGACGTAGTTTGCTGGAATTTCTTGAGGAAAAGAATCATGTCTAATTTATCCTTTTAATGTTGTTTGTAAATTTAAAAAAGAAGGAAGGAAGGAAGGAAGGAAGGAAGGAAGGAAGGAAGGAAGGAAGGAAGGAAGGGACAAATGTCTATTAAATTGAATTGGATAAAGCTCATATAAATAAGAAATAGGTTTCCTAAGAATGTCTTGCCACTGGATACCCATTTCTTCATCATTAAAGGTGAAGAGAGGTAATTTACTTTTTTTTTTTTTTTTGCTCCAAAGTCCAAAAGGCCCTCAACCCTGAAAAATAATGAGCAGAATGAACTCAGAAATTTAAATTGCAACCAAAAAGATGTTAACATCTCTAAACTGAGCCTGGAGGAAATTAGTCTTAGAAGGAAGAAGATTGAGAGATCCTTGTTTCAACATCTTGACAAGATGATGGAATAACATAAGATCCTTTTCCTCAAATCAACCCTGTAAAATCTAAGCAAGAGGGAAGCAACAAACCCAAAACTGTTAGTTTTGGTTCTGGCCAAGACTGAGTAAGCACACTTTGTCCTGTCTCTCCCACACCATGCAATGAAAAACCCTGGACAGAATGCACAGAGTAGCTATCTGAAGAATATTTATAAAAATAAAATAAAAGTGGTAACAGGCAGATTGGGGAAGGAAACAGAACTCGAAATAACACCAAACCAGTGATGACTTTCCTCTTTTTCCTCCTCCGGTATTTCTTAGCCTGGATTCAAAGACAGCCGAAAACTCCTAAGTATTCACCAGATGTGAGCTCTGTATTAGTTTGCTAGAGCTGCCAGAACCCAGGAACACACGCCGGGTGCCTTAAAAAAAAAGTAGAGATTTATTATCTCACAGTTCTGGAGAATAGAAGTTCAAAATCAAGGTGTCCACAGTATGGGTTCCTTCTAAGTGTTGGGGAGGAAGGATTTCTTTCAGCCTCTCTTTAGCTTGTGGATGGCTGTCTTTTCACATCATCTCCCTTTTATATGTACTGATGTCCAAACTTCCCTTTTTATGAGGACACCAGTCATGTTAGATTAGCATACCATCCTACTTCAGTGTGACCTTATCTTAGCAGAACTAATTACATCTGCAATGATCTTCTTTTCTTTTTTTTTTTAAGATTTTATTTATTTATTTGAGAGAGAGAGAATGAGAGACAGAGAGCACAAGAGGGAAGAGGGCAGAGGGAGAAGCAGACCCCCTGCTGAGCAGGGAGCCCGATGTGGGACTCGATCCCGGGACTCCAGGATCATGACCCGAGCCGAAGGCAGTCGCTTAACCAACTGAGCCACCCAGGCGCCCTGATCTTATTTTCAAATAAAGTCATGTTCTGAGGTGTGAGGGTTAGGACTTTGACATAGGAATTGAGGGTGGGGGTTCAATTCAACCCATTTAAAAAGATTTAAAAAATAAGATTTAAGGTTTAAAAAACAAACAACAACAAAAAAACACCTTTTCTTTCTGGACCAAGGAGCAGGAAAGAAGGTTCCCGTGGGTCAGAGAGAATGGTAGAGTCCCCTGCTTTTGGTTTTGTCTTGTTTTTCCTTCTCTCCCACTCCAGTCTCCAGGCAATCCCATAGCAAATAGTAGTGGGAAGACTGGCAGCCATGACAGGCAGGCACCTACACCTCTAAGGGAGAAGAAGCCATACTGACCAGAAAACTGTGGCACTGAGAGAGTGGGAGGTGTTCCTTCTTATCATTCTATATACCTTGGCTTTTTGGCCCTGATGTAGACTCAGTCTCAGGAAGTACATGGCAGAGCTGGGAACCTACAATATCATTTCTTAGACAGAAAACAAAGGTGGGGGTGGGGAGGGCTGAATGGTTGGATGGGATGGATATTGGGAGCCAGAATGTATCAGGAAAATCACCAAAGGGAAATAAAGGGATCCCATAAAGTCTCTTGGTGAACTCTTGGTCTCACCTTCAAGCTGTGCATTCATGGAGCTTCGTCCTAAATTGCATACAAAAGTCCTTGAGAATTGAACTATGGGATAAATTCCCACCCAGGCCCCAGACTAGCCACCACATGATACACACATGGGACAGGTCTAAGTGAGCCTCCAAAGGCTTTGAAAATTAAGACTGCATTGGAACCACAACCCAGAGAGAAGACCAGTAAGAATTTGTGGTCTTAAACTAGGATAATTCCCTGCTGAAACAAACAAAAAATATTCCCTATAAGATTTAAATAAGGCTCAGACCCTTGCAATATTGAAAATGTCCAAGACATTATCCAAAATTATAAACAAAAGAATGAGGAAACCATAATATCTTGTAAGAAAAAAAGTCATCAACAGATATTAATGCTGAGATGATAGAGATATTGGAATTATTATAGATAAAGGCTTTAAAGAAATTAATTTAACCATGCTCTGCAAAGTAAGGGTAAACACTTTGGAAATAAAAGAAAGTGGAGCGCTTGGGTGGCTCAGTCAGTTAAGCGTCTGACTCTTGATCTCAGCTCAGGTCTTGATCTCAGAGTCCCAAGTTCAAGCCCCATTTTGGGATCCACACTGGGCATGGAGCCTATGTAAGAAAGAAAGAAAAAGAAGAAAAGAAAGAAAGAAAGAGAGAAAGAGAGAAAGAGAGAAAGAGAGAAAGAGAGAAAGAGAGAAAGAGAGAAAGAAAGAAAGGAAGGAAGGAAGAAAGAAAGAAAGGAAGGAAGGAAGGAAGGAAGGAAGGAAGGAAGAGAGAAAGAATAGAAAGGACGTATCACTAGATAAATAGAAGTTATAACAAAGAATCAACTGGAAAATGTAGAACTGAAAAATAACACTTTTCACTGAATGGGCTCAGTAGCAAAATTGAGATGACAGAGGAAAAAGTCAGTAAACTTGTTGACAGAGCAATAAAAATTATCCAGTTTTGAAGAATAGAGAAGGAGAATGATTGAAAAAGAAATAGAGCCTTAGGACTGGTGAGACAATACCAAAGAGGCTAAGAGTTATGCCATAAAAACTCCAGATGGAAAAGAGAAAGAGTGTGGGGAAGAAAAATCTCTTAAAGAGATAATGGCTAATATCTTCTCAAATGTGGCCAAAGACTTAAACTTAAGTAATAATTGTAACATTGAATTATTTATTATCGTTGTTGTTATTACTGACATTTATTGAGCACTTTGTATGTTCTGGGACTTGTTTTAAGTCCTTTACACGCGTATTTAGTCTTCAAGGAGTAACACATAGAAATTCTTGCCCAAGGTCACGGAGGTATTAAGTGGTAAAGACAAGAAACAAATTTAAGTAGTCTGTGTCTGGTGAAAAAGCTCTTAACCACAATGTAACATACTCTCTGGCTCGTCTAGTGGGTCAATCTCTCCTCTGCACTTAAGATTCTCAATGGCAGTTACTTTGTGTGCTGTACTATGATTTTTTTTCAAGTATGTGTAGTTCTTGGTGTAGTATCTAATATATGGAGGCTCAAAACATTCAAGGGAGAGAAGAAGAATAACTATAATACAGGGTTGTTTTAGTCTGTCTGGGCTGCTATCACAAAATACCACACACTAGATGGCTTATAAACAACAGAAATTGTTCTGAAGGATGGAAGTCCAAGATCAGGGTGCCAGCATGGTTGGGTGAGGGCTGTTTTCTGATTGCAGACTTCTCGTTATGTCCTCATGTGGCAGAAGGGGTAAAGGAGCTCTCTGAGCCCCCTTTTATAAGGGAACAAATCTTATTCATGAGGCCCCTGACCTCATGATTTAATTCCTTCTCAAAGGTTCCACCTCTTAATACCATCACATTGGCATTAGGATTTCAGCATATGAATTTAAGGGGGGACATAAACACTCAGACCATAACAAGGGTGAAAGTTATTTGTGAACCTGATTTACTATCTAATAAGACGATATTTTTTTAATGACCCTGAGATCACAACCGGAGCCAAAATCAAGAGTCTGTTGCTTAACCAACTGAGCTATCCAAGCACCCCTCTGCTGACACTCTTATATCCCAAATTATCTAGTAGGCTTCTGGTACATATAGCTGCTTAATTTTAAAAATTTTGTAGTTTGATGAAATAGGATAAGACTACACCTTCCATTAAAAAAAAAAAATGGTGTTATAGAAAGATGCCCTGCCTCTAGCGCTAACTAGTTTCCTACTCTTAGGAAAGTCAAAAGTCACTTAACCTTTGGAGACTCAGCATCTTTTCTTAAACTAAGGAGCGAACATTCCAGTGCCCAACTAGGGTATATTGTGAAGATTGATGGGGTCATGTCTGTGAAATGCTTTGGAGAGCACTATGCAAATGACATTTCATTTGCTTTAACTCATCAAGAGGCAGACAGGAATAAGCAAAGCATACTAGAGAAAGAGCTTGACAGGCTAGGGGAGGGAGAGACTAACTCCAGCTGGGAGCATTGAAGGTATGTGGGTAAAGACTAAAACAAGCTGGGAAGGAATTGTTTCATTAGAAAGGAGGCCAAGGCCAGAGTTAGAGAGCTGTGTCCTTGCATGGTGAGCTCCCACCGCGGGAACTTACTTCTGACCTCCTCCTTCTCCCTGAAGCTTGGAAGAGATATGATCTCAGGGAATATGCTCAAAATCACTGCAAGCATTTGGAACACTTTGTAATCCCAAGAGAGAGAGAACACCACACAGATGAAAAGCAGAGATGAGGGAGGTTTTGAGATGAGCAGGCTTTTTATAAAATGTCTTTGATTTTTTTATATTTTTTTTAATTTGGGAGGAGCTTTTCTTTTCCAAACTGAACCAAATTAGATTCTAGTCCAGTTGGGGAAACTAACAGTTGTGCCTTCTACTCTGCTTTAGCACAGATTTCATGCCAGTGTTTTTCAAACTTCAGTGTGAATGTGAATACCTTGAGGAGCTTATTTAAGGAAAAAAAAAAAATGACTCCCAGGCTGCATCGCCAGGGCTGTTGATGCAGGGTCTACCTGGAGTTGGACCATAGTTCTTCATTTTGACACGTAACCAGGTGCTCCATATGTAGATGTCCATTCTAACTGTGGACAAGACCGAAGATCGGTCCATGCCAAAGCTGAGGGCATAGTATTTGGCACTCGAAGTAGTTCCAACATTGCTTAGACTCCCTTCCAAGAACAGCAGCTTTGGGATGTCCAGAGAGGGAGATTTGAAATCCATGTTGGATTTTTCAAATTGCTTTATTTTATTCTTTGCATTTTCTTCCACTCAGAAGCAAGAGTTTAAAAAACCAGATCCTGGCTTTGCAGTTGTTGCTGGCCCAGAGTCACCTGCACCACCCCACCATAGTCAACTCAACCCCATTGAGTCCTTTGACATCCCTGTGGATGGTGAGCCCTTGGGCCATGTTTCCCTTCGAGCTGTTTGCAGACAAAGTTCCAAAGACAGCAGCAAACTTTCATGCTCTGAGCCCTGGGGAAAAAGGACTTGGTTATAAAGGTTCCTGCTTTCACAGGATTATTCTGGGATTTCTGTGCCAGAGTGGTGACATCATATGCCATAACAGAACTGACAACAAGTCCATCTATGGGGAGAAAGCTGATGATGAGAACTTCATCTTGAATATAGGGGTCCTGGCATCTCGTCCATGGCAAAGGCTGAACCCAACACAAATGGTTCCCAGCTTTTCATCTGCACTACCAAGCCTGAGTGGTTGGATGGCAAGCAGGTGGTCTTTGGCAGGTGAATGAGGACAGGAATATTGTGGAATCCATGGAGCACTCTGGGTCCAGGAACGGCAAGAACAGCAAGAAGATCACCATTGCTGACTGTGGACAAATCTAACAAATTAGACTTGTGTTTTATCTTAACTACCAGACCATTCCTTCTGTAGCTCAGGAAAGCACCCCATCACCCCCATCTGTTTGAAATATCCTATAATTTTTGTGCTCTTGCTGCCATTCTCTGGGTTTCATGTTTTCCTTACTTCCCTCCAAGTCTAGCTGGATTGCAGAGTTAAGTTTATGATAGTGAAATAAAAACTAAACAACAACAAAACCAGATCTCATTAGTCAATTTTTACTTTAAACTCACTTAAGACCTTGGCCACTGCACTATCCAGTCCAGGAAGCAGTATAATGATGGTCTTTAGAAAACAAGTTGAGGACACAGTTTTGTTTTCATACCAAGCCAAATGCAGTATGCAACAGTCTTTTTTTCAATCCCAACCCCGCAAAAAAGAGAGGAAGAAACAATCAAGAACTCAACAAATAAAATGAAATTTACCTCCCTTTTATATTTTGGTGATGAAAAATGTTTCAAAGCCCACGGAACTCTCACAGAAATAATAATTACCTTCTGTTTTCCTGGGGTAAGCATGGGGACATTTGGATTGTAATGGTCTCATCAGAGTTGTATAAACTGCAGCATAAGCAATAAAATTTCCCTGAACATCTGGGCTTTGTCTACCCTTTACAGAGTTTGTGAGCATCACATAAAGAAGACGTTAGGATGTTTTTATTTCAGGCCTTAGGGTGGTAACAGGGGTCCTGTAATGAAGTTACATCAAGTCTGAATCTCCGGAAGTCACCTGTGAAAACTACTCTCGAAGCAGCTCATGGCCTGAAGTCAAAGATGTGCCCAACTGAATCACGTCTTTCCAGGAAAAACTCACTTCTCAGCCCTACAGCTCTGCTTACTCCAGTTCTCCTCGTGGAGAACACTGATACTAAAGAACATTTACCCGGGGCCAAGGAGTGTATTGGGAACTTCACAACTGTCACACGATTTCATTCACCCTACAGACCCATGGGGCTACCAGTACTATTTCTATTTTATAAATGAGAGAACCAAGACTCAAACAGGTTACATAACTTGCTTAATACATACAGATAGTAAATGGTAAGATAATAATCCAGAATTGCCTGAGTCATGCCCAAATTGCAAAATTCCACTTCATGATCACCCTGCTAGAAAGTCTATATAACCCTGCCCCCTTCAATTTGAGTAGACAATCCTTTTTCTTCCCCATTGTAGCATGTGTGTAACTAACAGGAACCACAGTCTGGAAGATGTTGTAATTTGGGATTCATTTAATTGTTCCTACCAGTAGGCTGTAAGTTGGAGAGAAGAAACCACATCTGATGATATAACTTTTGGCACCAGACATAGCAAAGTACATATTCTGGTTCCAACACTTACTACCTATGCTTACCAGGCACAAGTTTCTGTCTGTTGTTGTTTTACTTTTTTTTTTTTTTTTTTTAAAGTAGGCTCCATGCCCAGCGTGGAGCCCAATGCAGGGCTTGAAATCATGACTCTGAGATCAAGACCTGAGCTGAGATCAAGAGTCAGACACTTGGGCGCCTGGGTGGCTCAGTTGGTTAAGCGACTGCCTTCGGCTCAGGTCATGATCCTGGAGTCCCTGGATCGAGTCCCGCATCGGGCTCCCTGCTCGGCGGGGAGCCTGCTTCTCCCTCTAACCCTCCCCCCTCTCATGTGCTCTCTCTCTCTCATTCTCTCTGTCTCAAATAAATAAAAAAAATCTTAAAAAAAAAAAAAAGAGTCAGACACTTAACCGACTGAGCCACCCAGGTGCCTCTGTTTTACATTTTTGAGCCACAGTTGTCTTATATGTAAAATGGAAATAATAATCCTGCCTCACTGTATGTTTTAAGTGAAAATATGTGAAATGCATCTAGAATATATCTGCTACTTAGCACATGCTCCACAAATAGTCTCCTCGTGACTCTCTTTACTGCCAATGTGCTGGGAGCGTAACAGGTATTCAGTAGGTGCTATTGTCTGACAAATACATTCATGTGGAGAAGCTGAAGGGACCCAGTGATCAACATTCTTCTTTCTCAGGCAAGTTCTAAACCAAACAAAGAACAAGACAAAGGAATGAAGTTCTTGGAGGTTGAAATATTGATTAGTGATAAGATGATTAAATCAGACAATTCAGTTTATATGTTTAGGGCAGGTAGGCTTAGACTGAACTAAAACTAAACCCCACAATCAGGTACCTTTACTCACTCTTCCATAGGCGAGAGTGCAGAGCCACAGGCCTACCAGGCTGAAGCTACAGTGCAGTCCCTACAGGAGGCAGGAGGAAGGGGCTGGCCCATTTGTGCCCAGCATCTTTTCCAAGCCCACTGACTAGGTAACTCTTCCCTCCTTGCTAGTGAATGAGTGAAGAGTGGACCATCATCTAGAAATATCCAGGAAAAGTCTTTCTCATGGGGACCATGAGGGCAGAGGAAGTTCGCAACCCAACATCCCAAATGACTGCCTGAATGTCAGCAACCTTCCATTGCCCCCATGTCTCCATGCAACAACCTGGACTCACAGTACCCAGACCCCATTCCACCTCCTTCACCAGCCCTCTCAGCTGGGAGAATTGCAAGAGCTAATCAAGAACTCAAACTACCCTTGTGAGGCCTGATTCTGACCTTGTGATTCAGTCACTGGCCTCACCTCTGTCCTCCTAACCAAGTCCTCACCCCATGTCTGATTCTGAATAATTGGGACCCTACTCTATTCCCATGACTAAGACCCCCTCCTACTCCTTTTCATAACTCCAATCTCCCCAAGCTGGGGCCATGCTTGCTGATGTGAAGTCTTCCTGATGCTAATGTTCCCCCAACTAAGGGTTGTTAAAGCTGGAAGGCATGCTTTCTAGAGAAATGAAGCAAAGCCCAAAGAATAGAGGGATTTACATGATCAGAGAGCTATGTGTTGGAACTCAGACTTTCTGGCATCCAGGTCAATGTTCTTTTGAATCACTGAGTGAGAACTAAATGGGAGAGAAGGCTGGGCCTCATTCCCACCATTTGTGCAGCCTGATAATGGGAATTCTATCAAATCCTGGGTGATGTCAGCAGATGTGAATACTGACCAAGCAGGAGCCTTCTTAATAAAAGAAGGGTCCCTGAGTCTAGGGCCACTGAGGACACTGAAAGACACTATAGTCTAATAGAAATAACCTGGCACTCTTCATTCATTCATTCATTCATTCATTCATTCATTCATTCATACATTGACTAAATATTGATTGAGAGCTGTATGTGCCAGGCACTTTTGTAGGTACTGCTCACATAACAAAGATGAGGCCAGAAAAAAACCTGCCCTCATGGTGTCTGCATCCTTTCAGGGGAAGACAGACAATATACCAAAACGAGTCTAATATGCTGCAATATCATAATAAGCATGGAATTATAAATAAGGAGTTCTGGGGGGCTCTGGTGGCTATTTTATTTATTGTTTAATTTTAGTTCAGGTAGAGTTAGCACACAGTGTTATATTAGTTTCAGGTGTAAAATATAGTGATTCAACACTTCCATACATCCCCGGTGCTCATCACGACAAGAGCGCTCCTTGATCCTCATCAACTATTTCAAGGGGTGGCTATTTTAAATAGACTAATCAGGGAATGACTCAGTGACAGGCTGACATCTGGACAGAGACGTCAAGGTGCTGATGGAGTAAACCCTGCAGATTCCCGGGAGAGGGGGGTTCTAGGAAAAAGCAGTAACAAGAGCATAGGCTTGGAGGCAAGGGTGCTTGGTGTGTTTCAGAAACAGGAAGAAAGCTAGTGCACCTGTAAGAGTGGCAGAAGACTGGGTTAGCACGGCTTCAGATTATATACATAACCTGGGAGTGGGAGGAGATGAGGTAAGATAGGAAGATCATGGCTTTTACACCAAGCAGGGGAACAGCAAAAGCAAAGGTACTAGTTACGCTCTAAAAAACAAAAAAATTCCTGAACAGGAATTAAGAGACTCTGTGACTGTGTAGTTTTATGATCTTGGGAAGGTCATTCTACCTCTCTGGACCTCAGCTTCCTCTTTAAAATAAGCAATCATAGGGTGTCTGGGTAATACAGTCGGTTAGACCTATGATTGATTTCGGCTCAAGTCATAACCTCAGGGTTGTGAGATGGAGCCCCGCATTGGGTTCCATGCTGGGCGTGGAGCCTACTTGGGATTCTCTCTCTCCCAATCTCTCTGCCCCTCCTCTGCTCCATAAATAAACAAATAAGCAATTATACAAGAATATCTCCAAGTTCCCCTCAAATTCTGAACTTCTAAAACTGAATAACTTTACCATTCCAGCTCAGACAGAGGGGGGAAACAAGGCCAGGAAGAGACCAAACATTAGAGAAAGCATCCCCAAATGTTTTTCAATTTCTTAGAAATAGATAAGTAGAATTCAAGCTCTGAAAACAAATTAATACCCATCCTCCCACCCTCCGCTCCAACCACTGCCTGAGGGATCTCAGAAAATTAAAAACAGTATGTGTTCCCCCTTGGATTTATTTTTAATTTCTGAATGCAAATATTTGAAAGGAGAGGTTGAAAAATGCAGCAAAAAAATCTGTAAATCAAAACCCTTGTCTTCAACAGCATGTGGAAGAGCAAGTAATGTTGATATACTCTGATGGCTGGTATGAGACAGGTAGAGAGATAGATTGACAGATGGGTACATACCTGTACAGATAGTCCCTGATTTAGGACGTTTCCATTTAGGATTTTCAACATTATGGTGGTCCAAAAAAGACACCTATTCAGTAGAAGCCATCCTTCAAAATTTGAGTTTGGATCTTTTCCTAGGCTAGCAACATGCAGTACAATCCTCTATCAATCAGCCAGCAATTATTAAGTGTAAACAACTGATACTCTTACAACCCTTCTGTTTATCACTTTCAGTACAGCATTCAGTAAATTACATGAGATAGTCAACACCTTATTATCAAATAGACTTCGTATTCAATCATTTTGCCCAACTATAGGCTAACGTCGATGTTCTGAGCATGTTTAAGTTACGCTATCATGTTTGGTAGATTAGGTGTATTACATGCATTTTGGATTTAGGATATTTTTCAACTTTCGATGGGCTTATTGGGACATAACCCCATTGTAAGTCAGGGAAAATCTGTATTTATAGAGAGAATGTGTATGTTTGTGTGTGAAATTTTGCTACCTCAGGTTACCCCATATATGTCCTGGTTCCTTTAACATCCAGCTCAACTGTGAAAGAGAGTAGTAATGGTCCCTGCAGACACTTCTACTATTGCTCTCACTGTAACCTACTGAATGGACATTCTCATTTTGATGCCACTTGGACTCCATCCATGTGTACTTAGCTCTTACAGCTAGGCTTCCATATCTCACTAGATAAGGTGAGGTGCAGCCCTCGTGCCTGTACATTAGAAGAATATACACATATGTGCACCAATGCCTTTCTACTGTTCTCATACTTGACTATAAGAAGGTCAAGTTCATCTGCTGGGAAGTTCCTGTAGTAAAAGACACATGGGTAATGGTAAGGTTAAAACCCCTGCTGGCTGAAATAGAAGGCAGTGAGCTAGTATTTCTTGAGAACATCTCAAGTGTTAGGTACTTGGTCCTATGTTGTTTCATTTAAACCTTAAAAAAGAACTATATGGTCTTCCCGAAGAAAGGCATTCCAGTCCATAAGCACATGTAAAAACCCCACATCTGCAAAGACTAAATGAAATAAAGTAGTGAAATGCCTGGCACACCAAAAGACCCCAATAAATGCTGGTTTCCCTAAAGCAGCCATTCTCTTTTACAGCCATTTAACCATTTAATCTTGTTTTATCTTTAGGGTCTTTACCAAAATTTTCTCCAGGAGCCATTTGATACATTCCCAACCATCCTTCAATAACACAAACAACTGGTGTTCTCAACCTGGAGGGCTGCTCTCCCAATTCCAGAACCATCTGGGCCGTAGTCAGAAAGCTTATGTCAGTGGAGGAGGGCAGGACCATTACTTGGCACTGAAAGGGAAAATTCTAGGTGGAATCACTTGAGCTTCAATTACCATCCGTATGGCCGACTTCCAAATCCTTGCTTCAATCCAGACCTCCATTCCACATTCTAGGACAGTAAATACCATATACCTCCATTTACACTTGAGAGCTTACAGGTCCTTCACATGGATAATGTCCAAAATACGGCCACTCCCCTACTCCCCACCACATTCAGATGAACTGCATCTCTCCACCATCCTATGTTTCCCACCTGGTAGATGACACATTCATTCTCCTGGTTGTGTCAGTTACAAGCTCACAGCCTGAGTAAGATGCTAGAAGTCAAAAACTTCTAGATGCTTCCTCCTTCAACTTCAAAACCATTTGCTCAACAAATATCTATTAAGCACACACTGTGTTTCAGGAATCATGCTAGATGCCACGGAAAGTGGCCAGGAAAATAGTCATTTCATGGGTAATCCAAGATGATGCTAAAGAAAAAGAATGGGCTGCTCATGGTTTGGTAACCTAAGAGGACACAATGGAATGGTTTGAAGAATTGAGTCAGGAAAGGGTGGGGTAGAATGAAATATTACACCAACCAGAAAGGGGATAGGAGCTCAGGGTATGTATGATGGAGAAGACAGGCTTGGACTTTTCCAGGGGCAGAGGTAGGCAAGATAATGAGTTCTGAGCAACTCATGGAGGACAGTGTCCAGGCTTCCTCCTGCTCTGAGACTTAGAAATCTAATCTAGAAGCTTCACAAAAGGAGCAAGGCAGCCTCCTAACTGGTTATTCTCTCAGGCAACTCTCTGGGGCACCTGTCATCAAATCTGCCTCCTATAACTTTCAAATCTCTCTACTTCTCTCCAGAATAACTACTCTACTCCAGATCATATCAGTACTTGTCTATGATGGGTTCGGGATAGGCTGTCCCCAAATATGCCACTTTGGCATATTGATTATTTTGAATTAAATTTACTTAAGAAATAGTGAGTATACGAAGGACACACTGGCCCTCCTTTGTCCTCCTGAAAGCAGGAAACGAGTTTCCCATGTGAAAAATGCCCTCCGGAGAGAGAGAGAGATGTCCTTATCACTAGGGACAGGGAACTTAGGGCCAAATAGGCTGTGTAAGCAAACCTTGTTACTTCTTCACTAATTTGCTACTCCAAGCCCAAACTTCTTTGTCCTGTCAATTTTTCACAAATGTGTTGTTTCTCTAGAAGGTATAAAAGCTGCCTGCTTTGGTCACTTCTTTGAATCTCGGATTTCTATGAGCTCCTGTCAGTATATTTGTGTTCCAGTTATTCTCATGGGACTGTGCTTTTAAATCTGTGTCTCCTTGAGATCTTTACTAGTTCTTTGTTTTATTCACTTTTACTCATCCTTCAAGTATCCACTGTGACCCCATTTCTTCCAAAAAGCATCCCTTGTAGGTGACATGCTCTGTGTTTCCCTTGTCATAATAATTGGTCATTCTGTATTCTAATTGCCTGTCTAACCCTTTTTTACCTACTATTACATTTTGAGAACCTTAATATTCTCGATTCCTAAAAATATGTCTTATTCACTATTAAATGGCTGATCCTTGACACATGACCTGGTGACATCAGAGGTGCTCAATAGCTATGTGTTATATTTGTTCAATGAATGATGGGATGGGGCTGTCACTGATGGTCACAAAGGTGGCTTTGGAAATTATACTAATATGGAAATTATATCAATCTTGTTTTAATCCCAAAGCCTTTATTCATAATCTGGATGCATTTGGTTAAGCGCTGAGCCTTAGTTTCTTTGTCTAGAACATTATGTACTCAGTAGGGTCAGCATGAAGATTTAATAAGATAATATGTATTAGGCATCTTGCGGATAATTACTGTTGAAATCAGGCAGAGATCTTTTAGATCTTTTCCTAAGATCTTTCCACATTTATTTTAGATCTTTTCCTAAGAGCTTTCCACACTTATTTTCCTCTTAAAGATTGCTCTTGCGGGGCGCCTGGGTGGCTCAGTCATTAAGCGTCTGCCTTCGGCTCAGGTCATGGTCCCAGGGTCCTGGGTTCGAGCTCCACGTGAAGCTCCCTGTTCCGCGGGAAGACTGCTTCTCCCTTTCCCACTCCCCCTGCTTGTGTTCCCTCTCTTGCTGTGTCTTTCTCTGTCAAATAAATAAAATCTTTAAAAAAAGATTGCTCTTGCTTTTTATTACAGTCAGATTTCCCCCAAATAACCATTTGAATCAGAGTCATGGGGGGTAGGTGTGATTTGCTCCTGGCATAGAGAGTCCTGATACTAAATAAAATGAAGTTAACTTTCTCTTGCCTCTTGACATAGTTGTCACTGAGATTTCTGTCGCCCTCCCCAAACCCAAGCTACTTTGTTCCTCTAAGTTTTAGGAAACTGCATCTGGATCCAGGAAATGCCAGTGGCATCAATGTCATCTTAGGAAGCTTAGGACAGTGATATATGACACATTAAGTCAGGCAGCCTCTGCCAGATTGATGAAGGGGAAGCCTCTCCTTAACCCTGAGAGCACTTTGTCTGGCAGTCCCTCAGGGCTGGTTTCAAGGGCACCATAAAGACATGACAGAGGTAACCAGGCCTTGGACAGAGAGGACAGTCCTTCCCTGGTAGAGAAGAAAGAGGTCCAGCATGTAGAATCAGAGGCACGGGGAGGATGGAGGAAGGCAGAGCAACAGGTTCTGAATCACTCTGAAGATTTGGCATTTATGGGAGCCATGGGCTATTTTTAATAAGAAAGATACAAACCCTGTAGAGGCTGTGGGAAGTGCAGATTATGGGGTATTATATAGAGGCAGATGGGCAACATGATCTCGATCTAAGGCAACAAATGACTGAGTTTGGTAGAGAGAGTGGGACTGGAAACAGGGTTGGGTAGGAGAGAGGGGATGAAGAAAGAATCAATACACCCTGAAAACTGATTAGAGGCTGAGTTTAGAGGAATGAAGGCTATCCAGCTAAGAGAAAGATGGAACCAACAAACAAGGAAGATCAAGGTCGGGAGACACATCTGTACCAGTCACTACACTAGGAAGATGCTGTGAGGTTGACAAACCGAAGGACAGGAGGTGCTTCCATCTCCCCTGGGTGGCCATGGAGTCACATGGGATGCCGTCCACATAATGTCACAACATCCGGTCAGTCTGCTCTAAAATTCAGTCAAACCCTCAGTGTCACCCCCTGTAGAAGCAAGAGGCTGACAGGATGAGCTCTGCACTCCCTCACGGTTTCTCCTTGCCCAGACTTACCCAGCGTGGCTGTTGGAAAATGATAAACTGAGTCACAACAATGGTGACCCCCAGGGCAGCACAGAGCATGTCTGTTTCTCAGGATCTCGACTTTATTTATGTATATCAAAGGCTCGCAGGGTTGGGGGGAAGGGAGTTAGAAAAAGAAAAGCACAAAATCTAAGAAACCGAAAGGTGACATCCATTGCACTCCCTGCAGCAATGGGTCTATTTTTACAACGCCGCATGGGGCATAGGGCTTATGTTGTCATTTCAAACACGGCTTCATCTTGACCAAGGCAGGATTATATGTGACACTGCTGAAATCAGAACATCTCTGCAGGCAACAGAGCAGGAGGACTTCTAATTGTTCTGGGTATCCAAAGTTACAACAACCATCTCAGCTTGTCCCAGCTGCCCGTGAAAGAGAGATCATTAGTGCCCAAACAGAAAACACTGAGTTTCAAAAAGTGAATAAAACACCCTACAAAACAATGCCCTCATTGTGATATAGTCTGCTCCTGTTATAAAGGGACTCGGGTCAGACTTTGCAGATACTAGAATGATCTCTCCTTTTTTTTTTTTAAGTGTCGGTAGAAACTCGGATCTAAGAGAAACAAAGAGAAATGT
This sequence comes from Neomonachus schauinslandi, assembly GCF_002201575.2. NCBI lineage: Eukaryota > Metazoa > Chordata > Mammalia > Carnivora > Phocidae > Neomonachus > Neomonachus schauinslandi. The sequence continues at coordinate 177,490,006 of NC_058406.1, read as the reverse complement.
GTTAAGACTAATATCTTGGGGCACAGAAAAAAGATTCTAAAAATAACAATAGCTGCTTTGTGTACATTTCCTTTATTTCTCTCTCCCCAGCGTCTGGTCCCAGGTCTAGGATGTTAATAAGTTTTGGTAGGCTGATTGGTTAATAAAGTAATAATAGTCAATGTTATTCCCCTACCTGGAATGCCCTTCTCCTGTGTTTCTTTAACTAGAAAATTCCTATTCATATTTTTTGTCATATCCCAAACCACATGTGAAATATCGCTTCCTGGGAGAAATCTTTTCTGTCAGCCAAGACGGAAAGTATCTCTCTCCATCACTACTTCTAACACAGCGTTGGTTTACTGGAGGCGCCAGCAAGTGAGTTGTGTTTTATCAGTTTTCTTCTTTGTCTCTGAGTAACCTAGAGTTAGAAACCATTTCTTTTTCTCTTTCTTTCTCTCCCTCCCTCAAACGTCTGTTATAATTGGGCACATAGTAGGTTCACGATACATTTGGGTTGACAACTTCTCTGAGAGACCTTAGAGAAAAAGTCCTGTCAGAGATTAGTAATGGATGGAATACAGGAACAAGGGAGAGGGAAGGGTCAATGATAATAATTCCCGAGAGTGATTGCCTCGTCTTTGCAACACAACCTTTCTTTCCTTGACATCAGTAAGTGATCCACACATTCCTTACAAACCCGATATAACCTGTCAGCCATGATTTCCTGTAAGAAGGCTTTCTGCCATGGAGTTGCAAATAAAAGATAAAAATGTGAACGATATCTTCTGTACGGTAGTTGTCTTTTTCTATAATCTTCCCCAATTGATTCTAAAGCCCAAGTTTGTGGGTGGTCTTCTGGAGGAGACCAGCTTTCCTGTCACGAACGGGAACAAAGCTCTGAATACCCTCCCCAAAGGGAATCATTAGCTGCAGCCAATTAGATCCTATCCTAGGCTTTCCTGTTTCCTTCTAAATCACCATATATTTCTTGAGGTTTGTCTTGGGGATTGGGGGGGTGGTTCTGATCACTTGTAGATCCCATGCTTGGTCTCTCTCTTATATGTTGGTACATGTGAGAAGGGTCATGTGTGATGGTGAACCAAAGAAATACACCTTCCCCATCTCCATATATGGAACACACACACACACACACACACACACACACACACACACACACACAAATTTGCTTCTGAGTGGAACTACATCCTACTTAGATCAATTATTCAGAGGAAAATGTACGCACTGGTCAGCTGTCTGGGGCTACCAGTAAGACACTCTATCCTAGTCTAGATGGAAGGATAGGAGAGTGAGACATGGTTATGAAGAAACAGCCTCGGAGAACTTTAAAAGGCAAAAGACTCTTCAATCCAGGTTGTTAAAGTGAGCCCACCAACTCACCCCTTGCAACTTACTTACCTCTCAACAGATGGAGCTTCTTTAGGGAGTTCTTCTCACTTCCTCACCTTTGGTCTGTGTATGACCCCTCAACCGACCAGAATCTAAAGCCTTCCCTGCTCTGTGCTGGGCACTGGGATCAAGGGGCCCTCTGTTCCCCCCCCCCCCCAATCTAGGCCCCAGGTTAAATACATTCCAACACACTTCCTCAAGGGTCAGGTCAAATTCCTCTCTCTCCCACAAGCAGTCCCAATACCCTTATTTTAAGTTAGTTTCTCCCTCCCCCAAACTCCATAGTATGTTGTATATTCCGCTCTGACAGCACTTATCACAGTCTGTGTTTGAATTAACGTTATTTATGTATGTGTCTCTCTTCACTGATAGACTGTGAGCTCTTAACAGGCCTGGAATAGCTCTTATTCATCTCCATATCCCCCACAGTGTCAAGTGCAGCCCTTTGCACTGAGCAGATCCCCAACAAATGTTTGCTAGGTTGCTGAAACCAATCGTGTTAGCTCCTGGCAAAATATTTTTCAACGGTCTCACATTAACTATAGCACTGCTTCTAACTTTTTAAAAATCCATGTTCCCTTTAAGGACCAAAGATCTCATGCCTCTGTTGGGATTGGAGGGGTCTGTTAAATAATTCTTTCTCTTCTCCACTCATGTTCTGAACCAGTTAAAGCATTAGACAAGTGGTAAAACAAGTAGGGATTTAAAGCAGCTTTATTGCTGATAAAAACTGAATTAGGAAGTGGTTAAGGTAGATGCTTCCCAATTCTAAACATGGGCTAATATCCTTTTGAAATGCAGAGCTGGGGAGGAGCAGAGCAATAATCTGTGTGTATTGTGGACATGGGGCTCCCAGGAGGGAGGCTAAGCTGTGGATCCATGTTGCTTCCTCTCCCACATTCAACAATCTAAAGATTGTTTTTTCCTATGAGAAGAGACAGAAGAGTAAAGACATGGCTTAAGGGTCACTGTCATGAAAATTCTCTTCAGATGGGAGGAAACATCAGGAGCAGTGAGGTTGTCTTCAACAAACACCTTCCTTCATTAGTTCTTTCACTAAATTACAAAGTAAGTAACAATTCATCACCTACTTTGTCCCAACTACCATGCAGAACTTGAGATACAGTGGTGAACAGAGCGGGCACAATTCCAGTGTCCAGGAGCCTTATAGTGTAGAGTAGTAAGTCCCAATGGCAAATGTCGCCATCACTAGGGAGCTGTGGAAGCAGCCAGACTGAGAGGCCCAGGAAAACCTCCTGCAGAAGTCACATTTTGGCTGGGACTTGATGAACAAAGGGTTTTAGGGAGGTGAAGAAAACAGGAAGAGTGGAGACATGGGAGGAAGGAAAAGGGAAAGTAGAGGAGGGAGTTCCAAAAAGAGGGAACAGAATATGCAAAGAACCTGAGGTTCTATGTCTATGTGGTCATGACGGATTCCATTCCATAGAAAAATCACATGCAAAAAGAAAAAAAATCCTCAATATCCTGGCTATTTTACCTCCAATTTCCCCAAATATTTCAAAACTACATACAGAGGCTCACGATGTACTTAGTATTGAATTTTCATCTGCTCCCCTCACTCTGCATCGTGCTAAAATAAAAAGCAGATTGTCAGGGTACCAAGTGCTATGGTGATTGGAAATATAAAGGGGTGAAGTGACAGATAGACAGTGACTCCAGTGAGAGAGTATGGCTGAAAGAGAGAGCCAGGGAGAAAAACACAAAATCATGAGGACTGGAGGCGGGAGTATCAGCCCTAAAATAATTCTTAAGGGAAAGAGATAATTTAAACTTGTAGACATCCTTCATAAATCCAGCCAAATTCAAACAAAACCCACTTGGAGGTTTTGGCAGTATTTTTATTCTTGCTCTGAAAAAAAAAAAAAAGTCTCCATTATCAAAATCTTAATTATCAGAAGTATCTAAACATGAGACGACAGAGAGACCAAAGAAGACTCTGTCCTATTTTGCATTCCACTAACTCCAGCTAGGATGACCCTAATAGCAGTGATTAGTTGGCCCCATAGATGGCACCACTGTTTGGGAACCCAATTCCCCAAATCCATCAATAATACCTGGATAACAACTATGACATTCAAGGGCAATTGATCAGGCAACACAGATGGCAAATGTGAACTCCGCCCACCCCACACCCTCATTTGCATTCTCCCATTATCACCACAGTATATCAAAGCTGGAAGAAGCCTCAGAAACCATCTTGTCCTACCACTTCATTGTACATCTAAGATATTTCAAGCCCAGGAAATTGACGTGACCTCCCCAGCACTCTGCAGCATGCCAGTGGCAGGGCTAGATTTAGCACCCAGACCTCTGCTCCTTGTTTAGTGCTTTTATACTCATTGGGTTTCAGTCAGTGCATTGAAAGCAACTTCAGAGCAGGCAATACCTAAAGAGAACAATGTTAGCTGCATCATGGATTAAAGCTACATTTGAAGATGAGTAGTCAAATGGATTTAGTAACATTCCTCTGAAATGAATTTAGCTCCTAAAACTGCAGGGGGGTAGAATCTGCTCCATTAAGGTAACTACTTGGTAGAAAGAGGAGGTCAGAAGGCTTCCCTAAGGGAAAAGCATGCAGATCCCCAAAGGAAAGCCAGAGTAAGATAAGCCATTCATGCCAAACTCCTCCCAAATTCATCAGATAGGTCAGCCCTCTTCTGATTGCAGTGGAGATGGGGAAGAATGACAGGTGGGACAAGAGGCCAAGAACTTATTCTAATGGAGATCCAAAAGGCCAGAATAAAGGAGACCCCCCTCTAACATTTCGAAATGATTTTTTAAATCTTAACTCATAGAGCTTAAACATTAACCCAGGATCCTCAAGCTATAGTCAACCCCTTATGAGAGAAGACCAGCAATCTATCAATCAATTCTTGCTTCCTATCTTCATGAAGCTACTCCTTCAATACTAACCACTAACACGAACCATTATACCTAAGGGTATCCTACAAGTAAGCTGTAAACATTTTGCTTCCAGTATGGATCAGACAGCCCTAGAATGTGTCAGACAGATAGTACTTAAATTAACTCCAAGGCCATGTTGTACCTAAAACTGAAAAATTCATCTGCTATTCTACCCAATGAGGTCCAGTCTCCTTGTCTACCAGAGCACCTCAGAGGTTCTACAATAAGATCAGATAGCAACCTAAACAACCCTCCACCTCTACAACAAGAAACCAGTGTTCAAAGAGCAAGTATCCTTGCAAGTTAAAGTCCAAAGGAATTAATTCCTAAAACAAACTATTCACCATCTTAAAATAAAGTTCAAAGTCCAAAATGTTTTAAGTAAAATCCAAGTAAACTGAAATACTTCCTCATTTCTTATTCTCACAATCTCTCTTAGGACTCTTGATGCCTGGAGAAGGGAGGGATTCCTTTAGCATCTACAATGTGGGCTCTTTTATTGTAATTAGTGTATTTCTGTCAGGGTCTCAAAACTTGTGTAAGTCCAATCCCAAATCTCTCATAAGCATTCCTTTATAAGGAATCCAAAGACTTAATACGGATGAAAATATTATTTTAGCACAAGTAAAGCACCCATAAAATTTAGAAAGCATAAATCTCTAGTCTATAAGTCACTTAATTTTCTTCTGGTTATTTAATTGCCCCAGGGGACACCAGAGAATCTGAGAAACATGAGCGGCGGGTTCACAGTGAGGCAGGTCAATCGACTTAAGCTGCCCAGAGTCTATGATCTTGAACTCAAACTCATTTAGGAGAAATCTTCCATCAAGTGTTAATGGCATATTTTCCATTACAAGCTGTGTGTCTTGGGGGGGGGGGGTAAAAATCCCGCCAATCTGTACAACCCACCTTCTTAAAGGACTGCATTTATGAAACTCCTGCCTTCTACCAAAGTATAGTAATACTCACTGTTAGAAGGTCCTCTTAATAGTAATACCTACAGTTAGAAGCTCCTCTTAATTCAGAACCTCTTCAGATGCTCTTGATTCCCTTGACCACATTGAACTGAATGTTTGGCACCCCAGATGGAACTGATGTCACAGCCTCTACATCGTCTTTATGAGCAAGCATTTTCGTTTCTGAGGTGGTGGTTCTTGCTCCTTGCTATGGAATTCCTTAGATCTTAAGAAATCTGTATCCTCGGTTTCTCTTCATCCAACCATTTGTTTCAGTTCAATAATCACCTTCAACATAGTTCAGAACCATGGTTGCTGCTGATGCTTCGGAAATGTTTATTCCGGGGACCTAGTGAGGACCACTACCTCTGCCATGGGACCCTCAAGGTAGGCTTAGCTCAGCCTGAATAATCCTGGTCTTGAATAGCATTTCTTTCTGTTGCATCCTCTTGCAGCAGTAAACTATGCGTCTGGTGTTTCTGATGCTTCTTTTCTCTGTTTCTGCCGAGTCTCACACAAATGCTCAACTGAGTTTCTAACTACTTTAATCTGCTTCATAGCTTGGTCACTTTCCTTCTCCAATGGTGGCATCCTGCTACTTACTGGAATTGAATTCCTTTCTTCTTCCCTTTGAATTTTTTCTCTGCTTTCTGGCCAAGATATGTATTCATCCAACACCACCCTTTAAATGTTATCTCATATAGTTTCCCACAATGAGAGATATGAAAATAATTTCTGGGTCTGTGGAAGGCCTCTAACACAACAAATCTTGTCCGTTATCATTTCCTGAGTTAAATCATCCCACCCAGGAGATAGTATCCCATCAGTCTGTATCTCGCCCAGGCTGGATTTAATCTATCATTATTCTGCTTAGATTCCTTTTAGTATGTGCTGTGGTATGTAGAATTCAAAAACAGTCCCCAAAAGGGGTGCCTGGCTGACTCAGGTGGTGGAGTGTGTGATTCTTGACCTCGGGGTTGTGAGTTCTAGCCCCACGTTTGGTATAGAGATTGGTTAAATAAATAAATAAACAAACAAACAAACAAACCTTCAAATAAAAAAAAAAAAAAAAACAGTCCCCAGATATCCCACCCTAATCCCTGGGACTATGAATATGATATCACACTGGTGATTAATGTTGCATTACACAGCAAAGGCTTTCTGAAGATATAATTAATGTTACTCATCAGTTGACATTGAGTTAATCAAAATAAAGATTATCTGTACTATCATGTGATTAATCTAATCACTTAAATGCAGAGAGTTAGCTACGGATGGTAGCCTTAGAATCCTAAATCGAGAAATATACCAAACATGTTTCCTAATGGTTTAGACAACAGCTGCTGGCCCACCTATAACATCCATGTCACCATGGAATTGATCCAGAAGTTCTTTTGAGTATATCCTCTTGATTTCTCTAAGTTGTTTGAATCACTTATGTGTCTCTCCTAGTCTTCAGGGGATGTTTCCTGGTGTCGATTCTTTACATGGTTGCCTTCAGTGATCCCCAGCATGCTGGCACATTCATTCCAGGCTGCCTTCCAAGATTTTGCCTCTTTCCCTCTGTTATATTTCTTTGTACACCTGTCACATTTTCTGATCTAATAACAACTAAAATGGCTTCTTTTCTAATGCCCTCTTTTAGAGCAATTACACTTAGATGCAGCTACTTTTACCTTTTGTATCTGCTTATCATAGCCCTTAATATCTCATTTCCCTTTCATATCTGCCTGAATGTTCCTCCAAGATGTTAACATTGTTCCTAAGGAGCTGTCTCTGCTTTAACGCAGTTCCCTGTGCTTGATTTTTGTTCTTCCACTGCTCTCGTCGAGACGGTGAGACTAAAGCAGGCTAGTTAAAATATTCAACTTCCTCTTTGGTTTCCTAAATAAAATTATTTCTAGATGCCAAATATTCCAGGCGCAGGCAGTCTTTTTAATTGCCTTCCTAAGCTCTGGATTTTTACTAATTCCCTCCAAGAGAAGAGCTTTTTTTTCTTTATAATAAAGCTCTCCTTTCATTTTACCAATTTACTAATAAAACCTATCACTGTTCCATGCATAAAGCCACAGTTTTGATCTTGAGAAACTGAAGCTCTGGTCAGAACCTCAAAATGAACAAACTTAAGACCACATAGTGGAGGGTAACTCCCTAGAACCTGTTGACAAGCTCGTGTTTACAGGGGATTAGGACTCTGGGTTCTTCCTTTTAGCCTCAGTGCAGCAGAGAATTTGGGGCAGCAAGTTTAATGGTGCTCCCTAGGCCTGCAATAACATTTTAAAGTGAAAGTCTTACACATTAGGGTCTATAATCTATGTAGAATGTAACTGCATTTGCAGTTTAAAGTGACCATTTACAGACCTGACACTTGGCTGAGGACTTCCGGAAAAACAGAAATTATGTGCCACTTATCAAGACCAAAAAGTTCTAGTGTCTACCTCAGCTTGGTCTGAGATCCTAATGCAAGTCCTATCTGTGTGGTTTAAGGTCCAGTTATAGCCGCCCAAAATAAAGATCTAAATGGCCAGCATATTCTGAAGTCTGTCCTTGATTATAAAAAAACAGCTACTCATTGATAGAAAAGGCCTCCAGAAGGTCAACTGCACAAATGTAAAACCAAAACCATCCCTATAGTACAGCACGAGTCAATGCAAACTAGTCAGAATCTCCATTGGCACCATGATCCAGAGCTCTGGGCCCAGCACCATGTCCCTGGCCAACAAACCTTCCGTCTCAACACCTTTTATTTTGCCTCCAAATGCCATTTCTTATCTGTAGTTCAAGATCATCTGCTTTTACCAAAAGACAGGATTTTTTTAGTCAATAAGTAACACCTCACTCTTTTTTAATCATGGAGCCCAGTGACATGTGAGCTCAGGATTGGAGAGATAAAGACCAAGCTGTCAGCTTCAGGGCACCTGGGTGGCTCAGGCGTTAAGCGCCTGCCTTCAGTTCAGGTCATGATCCCAGGGTCCTGGGATCGAGCCCCACATTGGGCTCCCTGCTCAGAGGAAAGCCTGCTTCTCCCTCTCCCACTAGCCCCTGCTTGTGCTCCCTCTCTTGCTAACTCTCTCTCTCTGTCAAATAAATAAATAAAATCTTAAAAAAAAAAAAAGATGTCAGCTTCATTATTGGTAAAGGGTGTATTTACTGACATGGCTTCCACATATGGCCAATGGGTTTGCTAACACCCTCTGAACTGAACTTACCCACAAGACACTATTTCCCTCTTTGACATATGAAGACCACCCCCACTCAAACTGGTACATAATGGAGAGCGTGGGCCAGAGGCTTCCTCTTTATAAGCAGGAATATGTCCTCAAAAAGAGCCAGGATGGACTATGATTAAGCAATTCACCAATCAATTAAATTATTATTTTTTCCCTGAGGATGGAGATGGAGAAAGATGTCAGGAAGTCACTCTATATGAAGTACTTTCTACATGAAAACAAAGCCAAGGAGGAAGAAGATTTGCCTCTAGAAAGAATCATAGCAGTTTAGAGTGTTTCAAAAGAAATTAAATAATCATATAGATAGATCTGTATTATTATTGAACGTCTGCTTTTAAAATTCAGAAGTATGAGGAATTAAGAAACCATCTAGCTATTCATTCATTCATTCATTCATTCACTTAAGCAAGACTTACTGAAAGCCAACAATATAGAAGGTATTGTACAATCCTCTCTTTCTCAACTGAGGAAGCACAGGACTAGAGAAATAAAACAATTTGATGTCACTCAGCACATCAGGATTAGAACTTAGACTCAGACCCATTCTTGTAAGCATCATGACAGGACCAGACTGAAATGTGTGGTACCAGGAAGTCCTATCAGAAGTAATGCACTCAGTGCAAGCCACCGCCATGGGGTTATTGACAACAGCTGTGACCCAGAAGAAAGAAGTCAGAGGAGTAAGGGAAAGAGTGGAAAATATGTCATGTGAGAAGTGGAAGGAAGGAAGCTGTGGTGGAAACATTTTTCCCCTGGTGTCAGATGACCTGTTTTCAAGACAGATTCAGTCATGTGGAGTTGCTACAACACTGGACAGGTCTCCTGATCTTCCTGAGCCTCCTCCTCTTCTCCATAAATTGGAGATGACATTAGCATTGCTGTCATTGTCATAGAACTTCCGTGAGAACTGTATGTGATCATGGACCAGGATGATTTATGTAAAGCTGATGTAAATATTTATTATTTTTTATTAAAAGCTAATGGAGCTAAGAGTGTTTAGCAAAGGCAAAATGAGGCCGAGTTGAGGGATATTTGAGGTACTGTCTCTTATGACAAAAAAAGAGAAGAAGAAAACTCACTAGCCATCTGTTTCTTAGACACTTTTCTAAGTCCTTCCTCTTTCTTTGCACCACACTACCAATCCGTACATTCTAGAACACAACACAGCTTGGAGGGCAGATCAAGGAGCTAGATCATGAGCTGGGATCAAACTTGAGTCTGCCTGGCTGCCTCAAAACACAGCTGACTTTCCACCACTGGGGTAAAGAGCAAAGTGGTTGGGGGTGTGGGGTCCCTGAGTTTGCACCTGGCTCTGCCCCTAAGAGCTATGTGAGGCAGGCAAGGTAATTAGTCTCTCTGTGTCTCCTGATCCTCATTCGTAAAATGGAAATAATCATAGGCCCCCTTTGTCAGGTCATTATGCAAGAACACATGAGGTACTGCATAGGCAGTGTTTGAGAATGCATGGCATAAATACCACTATCATTGCTGAAAGCTTTTTCAGAAGAGAGTTTGGGCCAGGTGGCATTCTATTTCCCTTCCAAGCCTCAGATCCTAAGTACACTTTTCTTTCCCCCTACCCTATGTATATGATCAGGCAAAGTCCTCCTAGAAGCATCCTGGAGCTCAGCCAAGTACCTTGATCAACACTGATTTTGATCATAGCAAAAGGAGTTTGGAAAAGAACATCAAAGTGTTAGGTACAAAAACTGATTTTTAGAAGTAGGCACTCTAAAGCCAGTTCTGAGAATCCGCTGGTCTATTTCATATATTTAGGGATTATTCTACCTCTTCTTTTAGGCTGATCAAACATTTATTGCCCCGTCCAAAGAGGTCTGGGTGCCAAGAAGCTCTTCCTGAGGCATGCCAGACAGCATGCCATCACATCCTGATGCTGGAGATAAACCTCGCTGGAGGTGTGAGGAGGGGATAAGTCTTGACATGAAGTTTTGACAAGGAATAAAAATGAGAGAGGTAATCTCTTTTCCAAGTTCCATGGGGATTGGGTGAAGTGATGAGAAAAATCAGCGTTTCCCCTGAGCCGCACGCTATCAATATTAACACGGCTTCAACTTAATTAGCAGTAACTTCCTCTTTAAAATGCTAAGTGTTTTTATTATTAAAACCAATAATCACAGCGATGGAAAGATGCAGCATGGCCATTCTTACAGAATATTGATGAAAATGTATATCTTTTTGGAAGGTAACAAGGTCCTATATATGAACCTTCCTAAATGTATTTTGACCCCTAAATCTTATTTCTAAATAAATAATAATGCATGTGAAGAAATATCAGGGTGTACAATCAAAAAAGCCTTGTATGTGACAGCCAAAGCATGTGACAATGGGAAAGAAAATGTTCAGAAATGCAAGACAAAGTGAAATAAATGAAAGCACATCAATAAGAAGGAACAGCAGGTAGTTATTAGATGGATGATCTAGGAAAAACTAATGATGCAAGAAATCATTATGAGCACCTGTTCAGTGAAATGAGTAGGTTATTAAGGAGTGTGATTTGCACAACCATGATGGTGTACATTCATTTACACAGAAAAAATAGAAGCCTAGAAGGATGGATGCACAGCTAAAAGAATACAGTGGTCATTAGGGGGAAGTGGGATTCAGACAGTTATGTCTTTTCTCATGCTTGCATGTGCAGTCGAAATTGTTTCAAATAAATTTCACAAGTACCACTCCACAGTAAGCAAACAAAAAAATCAGTAATCAATTTTTATAAAGGCTGATCAACAACTACATTTTGTGGATAAACTGGAGACACTGGATTTGCAGGAGATGATGGACATGCATTATCCCAGGAGCCTGCAAGAGCCAACTGAGCCATCCGCATGCTTTAACTACATCTCGGTCCCTCCTGTGATAGAAGGAGACAGGGTTCTGAAGTTGGAGCTAGTAACCAGAAGCCCCAGATCACCTCCGCCACTGCGTTGACCATGTGATCTTAATCTCGCTAAGCTTCAGTTTTCTTATTTGTAAAATGAAGTTCCAAGCTTTGCTGTGAGGACTCACTGAAAGGGTAAATTTGGAAGCAACTGGACAGGACCTGCTCATCATTGGACTGCAATCCATGTGAACTGTTTTACTTCACTCACCGATCTAAAAAATGGGCTGAGGTGACATTCAATGAGGTATGGCTGGAAATGCAAGTGTGTGGTGGAGGACCCAGAAAGCGAGTGCCCACAAAGAGTTCAGCCATAATAGTGGTATTGATGCCATGCATTCTCAAGTGAGCTGTACCTGCTCAAGCCTCTGCTCTTTGCTGCCTTTACAGGACATAAGGCGGCAGCACCAAATAGCACTCTGGGGGGCCGCTACCTCTTCCAGAGGCAAAAGGGAGAGGCGGGGAGGCTGCCATGGCGCCTACAGGCTCCAGGAAGACACCACCTTGTCTGTGCTCCAGGGACCAAGAGGCGGACGCTTCACCTGGTCACTCCACGCATACCAGCTCTGCACTGGGACAATCCGAGGCTGGGCTCTGAGCAACCTGGAAGCTGCTACAAGACACGTCTCCTTGACCGGGCTTACCAGCTGCAGCAGAAAAACAGCTTCTAATTCACTTCTGCCTTCCAAAGCTCATGGGAGCACAACTGCCCTGGCAGAAGTTAAATTTAGCTGAACCCTACTTAAAAGGGAGTTGGGAAAAAGTAATTTATAGATGACCAATTTTACAAAAAAATATATAAATAAATAAAAGTATACTGGGGAAGGTTGGAGGGAGGCTGAGGGCTGACCTGCCATATCCACCAATACCTCCCACAGGCCCTGGCATGAGGTGACCTTGCCCTGAACCCTATTTTTAGAGGATCCTGCATATCACAAATACACATAAAAAGGGAATACATTAAAGTGCAATGTGTGCACCCTTGTCTCTTGGGATCTGATACTCAGCAACCGCACAGCACAACCCATAAACCCAAACATTAGCTCTCGTGTCTAACACTGCTCAGGCCTCACGGGAATGTTTCTCTTACCATATATTCTTGAAATGAGAGATGCCAAGTCCAAATGCCATGAAGATTTGTGAACGGAGGTGGACGCAACTTTGCATGAAGGACCCGAGGGGTGAAAATGCCAAAGGAAGGCAAAAGATAAATTGAGTTCATCAATTTTTCCCCTCATGAATGCAATAGTCCTTGGTCATAATCAAGCATCAGTTTCCCAGGAATGCCAAACATCCATTTTGGGGGAATCTCTTTGTACTCCAATGTATGGTTTCAGAGATATTCAGAATTAACTGAGTATTCAGAGTAATTGCACACGCCATTGGAGAAACATTTTGCAATATGAAACAATGCACCTCCTGCCTAAAATTGCATATTCTTAAGCTTTGATATAACATACACAGAGCATTATCCTAATATTTTTTTTGGCAGCTTGACGAGTACCGGATGCAAGAAATGTGAATATTCTGTTCTCATACATATATTTATTAAAATTTAATCACATTTAAAAAATAACTGTATTTGAATAATTTTGCTGAAAATTTTTGATACTAATAAATTTTAATTATATTTTCCATTTTAATTTTAAAAAGCAACATGGAATATTTTATAAGACAACATTTCAGAAACATATGGCCCTCCGATGTTCGAAGACCATGACTATGAGCTCCAGAATCTTCTCTTCCCCAGGTCTGATTCAGGCTCCACAGATACTCTCCATCCATTGTCCAGTAGGTCACTTCACTGGTTTTAATGTGAAAAGCCTTCAAGGACCATAAGACATGCTGAACTCTAAGGAACAAACTGAAGGTTGCCGGAGAGAAAGTGGGTGGGGGGGGATGGGGTAACTGGGTGATGGGCATTAAGGAGGGCACTTGATGGAATGAGCACTGGGTTATATGAAACTGATGAATCACTAAACTCTACCTCTGAAACTAATAATACATTATATGTTAATTAATTAAATTTAAATAAAATAAAAATAAATTTTTTTTAAAAGAAGCCTTTAGGGCACCTGGGTGGCTCAGTCGTTAAGCGTCTGCCTTCGGCTCAGGTCATGATCCCAGGGTCCTGGGATCGAGTCCCACATCGGGCTCCCTGCTCGGCGGGAAGCCTGCTTCTCCCTCTCCCACTCCCCCTGCTTGTGTTCCTGCTCTCGCTATCTCTCTCTCTGTCAATTAAATAAATAAAATCTTTAAAAAAAAAAAAAAGAAGCCTTTAGAGAACACCTAGTATTCACTGGACATTGTGCTAAGCACTGAACATATAGACATAAAAACACATGCTCTGAAATAAGTCAATCAGAGAAAGACATGTATCATATGACCCCACTGATATGAGGAATTCTTAATCTCAGGAAACAAACTGAGGGTTGCTGGAGTGGGGGGGGTGGGAGGGATGGGGTGGCTGGGTGATAGACATTGGGGAGGGTATGTGCTATGGTGAGCGCTGTGAAGTGTGCAAGACTGTTGAATCACAGACCTGTACCCCTGAAACAAATAATACATTATATGTTAAAAAAAGAAGAAGAAGAAGAAGAAGAAGAAGATAGCAGGAGGGGAAGAATGAAGGGGGGGAAATCAGAAGGGGAGACGAACCATAAGAGACTATGGACTCTGAAAAACAAACTGAGGGTTCTAGAGGGGAGGGGGGGTGGGAGGATGGGTTAGCCTGTGATGGGTATTAAAGAGGGCACGTTCTGCATGGAGCACTGGGTGTTATACGCAAACAATGAATCATGGAACACTGCATCAAAAACTAATGATGTAATGTATGGGGATTAACATAACATAATTAAAAAAAAGAAAAAAAAACCACATGCTCTTGCTATAAAGACATCAGATTCCAGCTAAGAAAATCTTGGGCAATCTCCTTTGCTTTTTTTTTTTTAAGATTTTATATATTTGACAGAGAGAGCGAGAATTAGGGAGAGAGGGAACACAAGCAGGGGGAGTGGGAGAGGGAGAAGCAGGCTTCCCGCCGAGCAGGGAGCCCGAAGCGGGGCTCGATCCCAGGACCCCGGGCTCATGACCTGAGCAGAAGGCAGACGCTTACCGACTGAGCCACCCAGGCACCCCTCTCCTTTGCTTTTTGATAGCTATTCCTTTTAAACTAAATGGCAGATCCTGGCATAAGAATACCCTAGATAATTCCCTCTTATCCATTCATTCCGTCTTATTCATTTAAAAGTTGTTAACGATTGTTAAATTGTTAACAATCTTCTTGTTACAAAATATTGTCAGTGGTATGTCAGGGGACTGGGGAGTCTAAGATGGATAAAACAGTGTGCCATTCTTAAGAAGTTCAAGGATAAATGCTGCAGAGATGGACACAAATACAACATGGAAACATGAAAGTTCAATGACAGAGGCCAGTACAGGATGCTATGGGCATTTTCTCCCAACTCACAAACACTTTCATCTTATTCCATATTATCCTCAAGCCGCTGACCTATACAGCCAACTTACTTATATTTACTCTTACCAATTTCTCGCCCCCCTGAAATCCCTCAGTGCACTGAAACCTAACATCTAGCCCACCCTTTACCTACACGGCCCGAACCAAGGTCACCAATGACCTCCTTGCCAGAAAGCCAATGAGCACTTTCATTCCTTGCCTTAATTTACATGAACATGGTCCTCTTCTTGAAATAACTTTTTCCGTTGGGTTTCCCTGACACTACATCCTTCTGGTGGTTTCTCCAAGCTTTCTGGCTACCCTTTGTCAGCCTTTTTTATGATTTCCTGTTATTCTGCTCTTCTCTCAAACCTCAGTCCCAAATAGGTCTCCCACATGTGTGAATCATAAACGTGCTTGATGATTGCCACCATGAATATGCTGATTGTGACCATAAACATGCTGGGTGGTTAGGACCTTAAGTATACTGGATACTGACAAGCCTGTATCTGACCAAAACCATTCTCCCGAGCTACGCCATGTATATACACCTGCCAACTCAGCTCCTCTCAGATGTTGCTTCGGCCCTTTAAACTGAGGCTAACTGAGTGAGCCCACGTGTATCCTATCTTAGTGAAGGAAGATGCCATCTACCAGGACCTGGATACCAGCTTGATCTTTTAGTCTCTTACATGTATTCAGTCACCAAAAACTATCAACTAAAAAAACACCTTTTTATTATTGAAGCACGATTAACATGCGATGTTATGTTAGTTTCAGGTAAACAACGTATCGATTTGACAACTCTATACATTACTCAAGGCTCACCACGAGTGTAGCTACCATACAACGTTATTACAATAGCATCAGCTATATTCCTTATGCTGTACTTTCCATCTCCATGACTTATTTTATAACTGCAAGTTTGTACCTCTTAATCCCCTTTATGTACTTCGCCCACCTCCCCCCCCCACCTCCCCTCTGGCAGGAGGTATCAATTTCTACTCTTAAAAACGTCAACTCTCCACTCTACTGCTACTTTCTTTGCTCAGGCTACCAACTTCCTGTCTCATAGAGTAACACCCTGGTCCACTGAACACTGATGTCCCTGTGTCGAGCTGGTTTTATGCCCTTCCAAATGACCCTCCATAGGTGGCTAGAGCCATCTTTCAAAAGTGTAAATCTGACCCTGTCACCTTATTGATTAAAGCTTCTTAATGACTCCCATTGCCCTGCAGCATAAAAGAACAAAGTATGTTGGGAAATAATAAGAAATTGGGTACTGCAAGAATATGAAGTTCAACAGGAGGATCGTCAAGCTGATAGAAAAAGCTAAGCACAAACTGAGCTGGAATAAGGAGGCTGTCATTGGAGCATTAATCTCCAAGGGCACGAAAACAGGACTGAAATAAATCAGAACAGATGACAGTTAGCTCACAGTTTCACCCAGAACCTATAGAATTAGAGAAAATTACATTTGTTCCACTCTCACCAATAAAATAGTGTCCTAGAGCAGAAACGAAAAACACCTCTTACTGCTATTTTCTGTTTTGTCTCTGTTTGGAAATTTTGCAGCATGGCCCTGAAAATTGCTTGGTATTGCTGGAGGGGGAACCCCAGTGCCTCACTAGCCAGACGACAGTGACTCGGAGCTGTTTTGGCCCCTAGGCTGAAAGCAACTGCCACGTGGGGCATTGCTGTGCCGATGGATCCCGTGTGTGTGCAACTTCTGTCACTAGAGAGGTGAGTGACCAAAGCTAGTCTTGAGTGAGATGAAAACTGAGTAGTAATGCATGTTATATGAGTCTATCCATATGAAAGTCCCAAACAAAGAAATCTATGGAGTCAGAAAGTTGCTTAGGGCTGGGGGGCGGGGGGCATAAGGAGTAAGGAGGTGACAGCTAAAAGGTATGAAGTCTCTTTCTGAACTGATGAAAATGTTATAAAATTGACTGCGGGGGAGCCTGGGTGGCTCAGTCAGTTAAACGTCTCCCTGTGGGGCTTGATCCCGGCCCTGCTTCGGGCTCCCTGCTGGGCGGGAAGCCTGCTTCTCCCTCTCCCGCTCCCCCTGCTTGTGTTCCCTCTCTCGCTGTGTCTCTCTCTGACAAATAAATGAATAAAATCTTAAAAATAAAATAAAATAAATAAAATAAAAGGAGTGAACTGTGTAAGTGAATTATATCTCAAAGCTTTGATTCTAGACATTAGGAAGTAATAAAATTATTATAATACCTTTTAAAGTGCCATGTTTTAGACTTCTCACTGTTTTTTTATTTAAATTCAATTAGCCAACATATAGTACATCATTAGTTTCAGATGTAAAGAATTCATCAGTTGCATGTAACACCCAGTGCTCCTCACATCAAGTGCCATCCTTCACGCCCATCACCCAGTTACTCCATCTCCCCACCCACCTCCCCTCTTGCAACCCTCAGTTTGTTTCCCATAGATTTCTCACTGTTTCTGAAAGGGCTTTATAATGCAAACTTTCTTCCCAGTTCAATCTCAGAACATTTGTTTTCTATATTTTTTCTTCCTTGTAATGCTAAATCAGTTAAAAGTTTAATTATGATCTTAAAAAAAAAACTGTGGAATAAAATATCATTTCAAATAATACAATTTTCTTTCATGTTCATTTGTGTGTCACAAAGCCCTTTTTCAGAACAAAAAAGCAAGCAGTCAATAATTTTAATAAAATCGTGGTTGATCTTTACTATCTCTAAATAAATATTGAACACATATTTTTAAAATGTAGTTTTGAAGGAACACCAAATAATTCAATTGCTGTGTATCCCAAACATGCTCTGAACCATAAGGAGCAGGTTTCACTAGTTCTTCCAGAGATAGACTCACCCCATCTTGTGAAAGGGGCTGTGATGAACAATGTTGAGGGCAGGGATGGCAGGGCAGTGGTGTGGTGGGGCGGGGGGTGGGGGGTAAGGGGGAAGAACACATGAGTGGAGGGAGAATCAGGAGAGCCCCTGCATGAACCAACGGTAAGAATTTGTCATGAATCAAGTGTGTGAAGAGGACCAAGAGAAGGGGGAGAAGAGAGACTGGGGAGAGAGCCCAGGTCAGGATCCCTGGCTTCTTGCACTGGTTCTGTGGCTCCAAGCAAGTTGCTTTCTTCTTCTGAGCCAGTCCAGTCTGAAATAGAATGCAAGCCAGATATGTAATTTAAAATTCTCCAGTGGCCACATTTAAAAACTAAAAAGAAACAGGTGAAATAAATTTGAAATATAGGTCATTTAACCCAATACCTCCGCAGTACAATTATTTAACAATCAATGAATAATTATTAATGAGAAATCTTATATTCGTTTTCTTACTAAGTATTTGAAATCTGGAATACAGTTTGCACTTTCCATGGATGTCAATTCAGACTACAGCATAGCTCGACACAGCCCTGGGCTCCACTTCCTTCTCCATAAAAAATAAAAGTGGGTGATTTCCATGAATTCTAGGCTTCTTCCTAGAGTCAGTGAAATTTTTTAGCCATATGGAAGCTGACCCATAAGCTTTCCCCAACTGCATAGACATGGTACTTATATTAAGCTTCCCTCTGCTTCTTCAATTCCAGTTCAGCAAAGCACAACAGAACGTTCTGGAATCAGACACCACACTGTCCTTCAGAATCATTGATCCACACATGCCCACTCCTGATTCTCGATCCATGGGTCCTCTCTACATTCTGATACAGTATAATCCTGTAGATCTTTATACTCTTAATAAAGACACAAACAGTGCTCATCAAGAGCTTCCAGAAGATCCTTAGGACACTGATAAAGAAGGCAAATCATTTCCAGGGGAAAGGGATAGAAGGGTTGTAAAGGGAGGTACCTCTGGCCAGAAACAGACTCCAGAAGCTGCGCAGCTCAGTGGACAGAACAGAGACTTAGGTTTGAGCAGATACAGGTGCAGACCATGGTCCCAGATGGATGAGACTGGACCAGTACCAAGCCCCTCAGCCACCCTTTCATCTGCAAAACCAGTCGAGAGATAGCTAGATAGTTGTGGAGAGGTTACAGGTGGTGGCAAACATGAGGAGCAGGCTGGCAATGGCCAGGTCACCAGATACACCCTTCAGCAAATCAAAGGGTTGTCTGAATATAGACAGGCCCATGGGCGACCCACCTCAAAATATCCATAGGCCCTAACTAACCAGTGGTCTACTTACAACTAGGCACAGTTACCAAAAAAGGGAAAATTCCATAAGTCGCCATCCCTCCTCATCTTCCCCCTTTAAAAACAGTCCCCACCCACTGCCTGGTTGCAGACAGCCCCTCCTCTCATGTCCTACTCCCTGCTCCCTTGCAGTCTATTCAATAAACCTCTATCTCCTTTGTTCTGCCTCTGGTGAATCCTTTCACCCACTGGCCCCCACCCCATCATTGCCCTACATTTGAGGGACCCCAATCCAATCAGGAGAGACACCACATTTAGGTACCACAGTTTCCTCTGGAGTCCCAGACCCCTGCCCCCTTCTCCGTAGTTCAGAATGACATATATACCTCATGTTGCCTGACTGTCTTTGGAACTTCCATATCTGTGTAGAGTCCCCATATGTATGTCTATTAAATTTGATTTTCTCCTGTTAATCTGTGTTGTGTTAATTTGATTCTTAGTCCAACTAGAAGGACCTTTGAGGGGACAGGAATTCTTGCTCCCCGACAAAGACATGGATACTTTCTGTATGCATGGGACAGACCCAGGAAAATTGAGTAACTCCCCTAAATGGCCCAAGCCACCACCATAAATATCCTCTTCAGCTAAAGAGAAACGAAGACGTTGGGGGTGGTGGGGAGCCAGTTATGGGAGGCTATTAAGGAAAGCACAGTAAAAGGGGAAAGTTTGTTATTCAGATTTAGGTCAATGCCATCCCCACTGATAAGAGTTTCTAGAGATTTAGTCATCCTTTTCTTTCTGTCTACAGAGAGGGAGACACCCTGAGGAAAGAGATTTCTCTTACAAATGTGAACGTGTCTTACTAAAGAGGTAACTTCTATTCCATATTCAGAGTTTTTCCTGTGTCTGCTGCTTCCTAAACGTAATCAGCCTAAAAATAATCCTTATGTCAAAGAGACATAGTGACATTAGGGCTAAAATGTTCTTGGAGAAAATGAGCAATGACCGATGTCCCGTTGGTTAGAAGTATCTATTTTTTTCCTCATCTTGCTCTATAGGAAGATAAAATGTGAGAGGGAGATGAAAAAGGGCAAAGGGGAAAGAGGGGAAAGTTAGAGGTCCATGGTCATCACGGATGCACAGTGAAGGAATTGGTGGGAGAAGGACATCTATTACTAATGGGAGCCTTGGACTCAGTCAATTGCAGAAAAATCAAGGGAAAACCCAGCTAAAGGTAATTTTGCCCATGTGATTTTGAGCTACATAAAAGAAGTGTTTTAAAAATACAGGCTTTCATTTAAAATGCTAAAGGATGCAAGATTTAGTGGGGATTAAAGTGATTTATCGTATGGCAGCAGCCCTGGAAGGTGTTTATTTATAGGCAATTATACACATCCGTGCAGGAACAATAATAGCCGGCAAGAGAACATGTCTGTTAGTTCCTGTGTGTTCTTTAGAGCCCTGCTCTTCTCCTAGGTTAGGCCTGTGTGCATGATGAGTGATCAGGTGGACGCTGGGGTTTCCAGGCCTTCTCTGACCCACCCTTCCCTCCCTCACAGCACCGCTGACACTTTGGCTGGACACCACCAGCCCCATGGACCTAGGAATTAGCCACCTTCCAAAAATGGGGCCACACCTTACTCCTTTTAACCCAAGACCTGGGAAACCAACTTGGAACTCTGTGGGACACAGAGCTATGAGACATCCGATAATAATTGTAATTGCTCGCTAGCATTTATTGATGACTTGAGTGGCAAACCCTACATCACTATTTGGGATTATAACACCTACACTTGCCACAGTCTGGGCCACTTTATCAACCTTGTCTCACTGCATCTGCTCTTCTCCTCTGCCATTCCCCTGATACCTATCTCCACACAGCCAGAACCAGCCTTGTAAAGCATAAATAACATTGCATGATAACGTTGTTTAAAATTCTCAGTGGATTCAGACTGTACGTAGAGGGGGAAAAAGTCCTACCACTCACCCATTCCATAAATTCCAGCCGCACTGGACATCTTTGTGTTCTCGAAGCCGACGCACTTGTCTCCAAGTTAGGGCAGGTGTTTCTGCTCTCTCGGAGTGAACAGTGCTGCCCCTGGATTTCTCCATGGGAGCCCCTCCTTGTCATTCAACGTTTAGTTCAAACGCCACCGCTTCATTAAAAAATAATAATCAGGCTGATCAGGATGACCTAACAAAGTAAAAAATAGAGAAGACACATCTTCTGGGACACAGACTGCCTGCTCTGACTTATTGAAAGTCTCTTTTTCCTAAAAGGTACCAATTCTTACTGTCTGAGGATCTCAGAGGCTCGAAGGCAAGACCACATACTCAACCTGTTCTCCAGCCTCAAACCAGCCACTGAAATGTTGTAAATAGGAACGTTCATGCATCTCAGGGCCCCCATGAGATGGAATTCCTCTTTATAAACATTTTCCTCAGGATGAACAGATACACATCTCAGATAGCTTCTTAGAGGCACTTAGCTTGATGAGAATGGTTCACTTTTTCTAAATAATCTCTGCCAGCACCCCAAGCACAGATGTAAAAGGTAACAAAAATCCCCCAAATATGGGTTGGGAACCAAGAACATTTACTCAGGCTCCTCCAGATAGGCCGCTAGCTGCTCTCTTGAAAAAGATCAACAGAATTTCAGAGTTGAAAAGAACATTGGAGATTCTCCCAGCCCAGCATCTCCCAATGCGTGTTTTACTAAACACTGGAACTACGAGATGCTAGTAGGTGGGAAAGGGAGGTTAGGAAATTTTTTTTTCATGGAGAGAATGCTATGTCTCACAAAGTTAGGTTTCTTATGGAAGGTCTTGTAGGGTCTCTAAGATGTATTGGGAGTCTACATGGGGAAAAATAGGAAATCACATCTGATCTTATCCATGGGACCCTTTGTCATGGACCAGCTTGCTGCATTAGTGTTCTGTGGTGTACTAATTTGGGAAGTGCTTGTCCAGTCTTACTCTACAGAAATAAGTTACTTTGCTCTGCAAACAGTTATATGTGTCTGGTGTAAAAATTTTTCTAGAGATTACCCTAACTGAAATTTCACAGAAAGAAGAGATGAATAGCAGAAGACAAGATCGCTTGGTGGAACGCACATGGATTAAAATCCTAGCAATCACAGCCATTAGATGTGTGGTTCAGGGAGAGCTGTGTTATACCTTTGAGAAGGCTCGGTCAACACTGAGCAAAGGATAAGCAACCAGTATCTCCTGCTGGGGAGGACTGGCGGTGCATGAGACCATCCTTCAAACTCCAATCCTACAGCATGTGGGGAAAACAAGTCTAAGCCAGTGTTGTGGGCTACCATCAGCCCATGCCTTTTCTAGGTGTTTGGTTCTCTTGGCCAAAAGTTTTTAACTACTTGATTGCTTTCTAAAAAAATCCCATGTTCCTCTTCATGTCAAAGAGACCGCACCTGTGGATGTTCATTCATTCAATGGCACTTGTTAAGAACCTGCTAAGTGCATGTAAATATCACCAGGCTCTAGACGTGAAGGCCATCAATCTGGGCTTCTGACACTTTCAGCTTACACAGAATCTCTCACTAATTCTAGTCCACATCCTGAGTGTTTTCTTCTACCCGCCTCTAGGGAAAAGAAAGTACCTGTTGTGAACACCGTTCCTTCAGAACCTTACTCTAACAATGTATTCATCTAGTCATCCTTTCATCCATCAAGCCTGTGCATAGTGCCTGGTTCTCTAACTGGTACGAAGAACACAGGATTAACAAGACCCAGGCCCGGCCTTCAAGGACTTCATCAGTGAACAAAGAGGCATGCCTAACCTTCAGGTGAATAACAGAACGTCAACAGAACATTCAGAATGCTTCTGAATGTGGGGGGGGGGGGAGAATAGGCATTCATTTTATTTATTTATTTTTTAAATTTTTTATTTAAATTCAATTTAGTTAACATATACCATATTATTAGTTTCAGAGGTAGAATTTAGTGATTCATCAGTTGCATACAACACCCAGTGCTCATTACATCAAATGCCCTTCTTAATGCCCGTCACCTTGTTACACCTCCCCTCCAGCAACCCTCAGTTTGTTTCCTATAGTTAAGAGTCTTTTATGGTCTACCTCCCTCTCTGTTTTTATCTGATTTTATTTTCCCTTCCCTTCCCCTATGTTCATCTGTTTGGTTTCTTAATTCCACATGTGAATGAAATCACATGGTATTTATCTTTCTCTGACTGACTTATTTCGCTTGACGAAATACCCTCTAGTTCCATCCATGTCGTTACAAATGGCAAGATTTCATCCTTTCTGATGGCTGCATAATATTCCATCGTATATATATACCACATCTTCTTTATCCATTCATCTGTTGATGGGCATCTCAGCTCTTTCCATAGTTTGGCTATTGCAGACATTGCTGCTATGAACATTGGGGTGCACGTACCCCTTTGGATCACTACATTTGTATCCTTTGGATAAATATTGTTAAGTTTTTGAGGAACCTCCATACAGTTTTCCAGGGTGACTGCACCAGTTTGCATTCCCACCAACAGTGTGAGAATGTTCCCGTTTTCCTCATCCTCACCAACATCTGTTGTTTCCTGACATGTTAATTTTGGCCATTCTGACTGGTGTGAGGTGGTATCTCATTGTGGTTTTGATTTGTACTTCCCTGATGCCAAGTGATGTTGAGCATTTTTTCATGTGTCTGTTAGCCATTCGTTTTACACTGAAAGTTAGAAACCCTGCTTACCAATTACTATCTGGGTAGCTGTGAAGAAGCCCATTAGCCCCTCTATTCCTTAGTTGCTACCTGTTCAGGAGTGATTCACCTGGTCTCTTCCCAGTTTTTAATTAAACAATGGACACTTACATAATATTTAACAGTATGTAAGTGCTTTTAACATATACTTTTAATCTTCACACTTATAAGTACTATCGTTAGTATTATTAGATATCAAAACTTACTAATATTAGATATAAATACTTATTAGTATTATTATTATCACTGGTTGTTTTGTGTTAACATTAACATCAGTATTATACATGAGAAGTATCATCATTAGCAAGGGCGATCATATATCTGATAGCCCTGGAACAGAGCCAGCAAAGCTTGTACCATCATACAACTATTAAAAGTACTCCAGGGGCACCTGGGTGGCTCAGTCGGTTGAGAGTCCGACTCTTGATTTTGGCTCAGGTCATGATCTCCGGTCATGAGATCAAGCCCCGCGTGGGCTCCAAACTCAGTGTCGAGTCGGCTGGAGATTCTCTCTCTCTCTCCCTCTCCCTCTGCCCCCGTCCCAGCTCACTCTAAATAAATAAATAAATAAAATCTTTTTTTAAACAAGTACCTGAAACGTTTTTTATTTGAATACAGTTGACACACAGCATTACATTAGTGTCAGGTGTACAACGTAGGGATTAGACAAGTTGATGCTATGCACACCACAAGTGTAACTACCATCCGCCACCATATAAACACTATTACGATATCATTGACTATATTCCTTATGCTGTGCCTTTTATTCCCTTGCCTTATTCATTCCATAACTAGAAGCCTGCATCTCCCACTCCCCTTCACCTATTTGGCCCATTCCCCCCCCCCCCCCAGCCTCTGGCAACCATCAGTTTGTGTATTTATAGGTCTGATTCTGCTTTTGGTTTGTTTATTCATTTGGTGTTTTTTTTTTTTTTTTTAGATTCCACATATATGCACCCGATGTTTATTTCAGCATTATTGACAATAGTCCAGATTGGAAAAGTACTCAGTTTTAAGGTCAAAAGTATCTAGGTTTGGATGGTAGACTTTAGGATCCCTGGGTCCTTATCCCTGATCCAAATAAGGCTGAGAGAAGCCATGCGGGACTTCCAAGATCACCCAGCTGACAAGTGGACAAGCTCTGAGTGAATGCAGAGCTGTCTTATTCTAAATGCCACTGCCTTGGAACCATCATAAGCAGGACCAACCCTTTGTGAGAATGAAGAAGTCAATGAATAGGAAGGTGCTCTGGAAACCGAGATGACATGCGTTGCTTGGGCAATGTGTTCTTATTAATAATCCGTCCTCTGTCCTGTACTTCCCAAGCCCTGGGGTTGGGGCACTAAGTCATAGAAGAGACAGCCCAGAATAGGCTAAGCCACAACAAAGGTGTGACCAGGAAGGAAGAAGCTTTCTCTCACGTAAGCAAAGACAAATCCCTTCAACAAAGAAAAACCGTGAAACTCTGAGGCTGAATGACAGCGTCTGTCACTGAGAAGAGGAAACAGAGCTGAGGCTCCACGCTTTCTGGTGAGGAACACAGTCCCTCTGTTCATGAGGTGCAGTGGGACGTGGCACCTGCATGAGGAGGAGGAGGAAACATGGCCCTTGTCCCAGAGAAAGATGAACCCGCCCCACGAGTAAGCACTGCCTCCCCTGGTGGAAGGCGTCTCCTCAGGAGCATGGATAATCGAGACTGAACAGAATCCTGTCACAGCAAGGGCAGGGAGGAAAGATGGCTGGTGGCCATTTCTGGTTTTGACCCTCACACACACTCGGTAGCTTTTCATCTTTTCCCAACGTTATCAAGAAATAATTGACACACATCACTGTGTAAGTTTAAGGTGGGCAGCATGACGGTGTTTGACTCACCTACGTTGCGAAATTATGCCCACAGTAGTTTAGTCGACATCCATCGCCTCGTATGGATAGAACAAAAAGAAAAAAATTCTTCTTGTGCTGAAGTCTTAGCATCTACTCTCTTAACAACTTCCTTGTGTTCCATCCCGTGGTGTGGACCATTGTCCTCGTGTTGCACTCACCTCCCCGGTCCTTGCTTACATTCCAACGGGGTGCAGCTTTTCCGCTGATGTCAATACAAGAAGGAGAAAACATATTATAATTGAGCGCTTGCTTTAGGGCAGGTGTTGCTCTCGTTTGATAAATACGTGTGGAGGTCCTAGGACGTCTCTAGACATAGATTTAGGCATGTCAATGTGCAAAACAGATAAAGACCTCTGCCTTAAAAGGAAATTCAGTTATGGAGAGGGGAAATATACAGTTAACAATAAACACAACAGACCAATACATCTTCCAGCTTGTTAGCAAGAGGCAGGTGGTACTTACCTAAAAAGAACAAATAAAGCAGGTGAGGAGGTGGAGAGAGAGTACTGGGGAGGAGTGTCAAATTTGGTGGTTGTATTAGGTTTCATTGAGACAGTGACATCTGAGCGAAGCCTTAAAAAGGTGGGAAAATGAGCCAAGAGACTGTGTGGAACAGAGGGTGCCAGGCAGAGGGAACAGCTAGTGCAAAGGCCCCATGGTGGCCACATGTCTGGGATCTTCAAGTAACAGTGAGGAGGCCAGCGAGTCTAGATCAGGGAGAGCAGGTGCACCAGGGAGGTGGAGGGGAGGAGGGCCAGAGGGGAAATGAGAGCTCTTTTCATGCAGGGCCTTGTCACTGACAATGACTAATGCAAAGGCTTTGGCTTTTCCTCTGAGTGAAAATGGGGCACCATTACAGAATTTTGAGAAGTGACATGATCTGACTGCAGAATCTGAAGGACCACATTGTCTTCTCTGCTCCAGGGGACACATAGGCAGGAGTGGGAAGACTTGCACAGAGGTTACAGCAATCCCTGAGGTCAGAGACTGTGGGGGCTTGGCCATGGTGGTAACAGTAGGGTTGGAAAGAAAGGTGGGACTCTGGTTGTACATCGAAGGTAGACCCAAGGTTTTCTCGTGTGTAAAATGTGACGTGGGAAAGAAAGGAATCAAAGGTGACTCCAAGGGTTTGGCCTGAACAACTAGAAGGATAGAGTAATCAATAACTGATGTAGGTAAGGATGTGTGTGGAACAGCTTGGGGGAGATCATAAGATCAGTAGATCAGTTATAGACATGTTTTGAGATTAATCTTCAATGTTCAAGCAGAGATCTCAAGTAGTCTGTTGTTTCTATGACCCTGGAGTTTGAGGGAAGTTTCTGGGATGGAAACATAAATTTTCTTTGCTTATCGCTTTCATTCATTCCTCCTCACAACACTTCAAGGTAGGTAGTATTCCCTCTGCTTTGTTCCAAAGTGGTTGTGATTTAGCCAAGATCACACAATTAAGGAGGGAGTATGGGTTTTTGATTTCATGTCTGCCTTCCCAAAGTCTTTGCTTTTTGAAAGCTTCTCCCTCAAGAGAAATCAGTTCCCTCTTTCTGGCCCCTTTGTTTCTTTTGGTTTTATCCCTGTGACTTAGTTTATATTAAGTTCAATTTTAGAATCATAGAGGGATAGACCTAGAACGAGCTACATGGATCCTGCCTCCCTCCAAACAACCTGGGCAGGACTGATGACCATCAGGAGACCCTTGAAGGTGTTGAACCCAAAATGAGGACTTAGAAAAGATGAGCTGGAGGCAATAAGAGATGAGAACTCAAGGAAAAAGTGGGGGAGTTGAAAAAACAAGGTACTGACAGGCATAAGAACATGAGGGACACCAGATGCATCAACAGAATAGCTCTCACCCTGTGACACCCACTGCTCCCGTCTTATTACAGGTGAATTTAATGACATATGTATCCCAGGGAGTGCATGATCTCAATGAATGCATTTGTACATTGAGCGCATGTATCCTAATGGTGCGTCATGAGAGTCCCTGTACATGCGTGTCCCCTGTTAGAGTCTGAGCTCCTTGAAGACTAGTGCCTTCTCTGTTTTATTCACCTTTGTGACTCCAGCATCCTGACACTTGGCTTGGAGTGCATGTAACGTGGACACATGGATGACTGAGATGCTACATGGGCAGGAATTCGGTCCTAGAGTTTCCTGAGGGAACATTCTGGAAAGAAGAAAAATAATCTGAGTGAAAATCAAGCATCTTGTTATTCTACTTCAACATGACGGGTAGCATATTTCTGTGGACATGTATTTGCATAGTTTTTTCTTAAATAGTCAGGCCAATTTACATACATTTGTATATTCCATTCAATGAAACTTGCTGTCGGTATGTAAATTACTCAGCACATCCAGTTCTCCTTTTCTTCTTTCCATTTTTCTCATTTTCACTGTTTCCTCTTCATACTTAAAAATGTACATTTAATGCAAATTCCCTCCATGTTCCGGTAGTGCCTTTCAATGGCATATATGATTTCAAATGAAATTATATAATTAATATATGCATTATGTATGTGTGTACGTATATGCTTTGAACTTCTATTATTCTATTCTGAAGGAGCCACATCTTTATAATTTAGTATAAAATATATTTTATTTCATTTCCACTTCCAGCTCAAGCACAAAATTGTATATATTAACTGAGAAGCCCCAGTGAAGCTTCCTAGCCTAGCACTGCTGCTAACCTGACAGAAGTCGTCAGACCTCTGTGACTCTATTTCCTCTTTAGTAAAATGAAGAGCTTGGGGCTCTAAGATTATTTCCAGGTGAAAGATTTAGCTACAAACGTTTTCACTGCTGCTAGTGCAAATCTCTGGGAGACACACAAGCTCAGGGACAGACGGCATAGGAAGACCTTTTTGCAGCAAAAGAGTAACATGGGCTGATTGGGGGGGGACTGACTTATATGTAGGAAGAGAAATCCCTTTCAGAGCGGAATAGAGGAAGCAACGGAAGAAACACACAGGCAAGAATTGCAAGAATTAGGCAAATCAATGGACCCTGGGAACAATATATTCCCAAAGAACACCGGGAGCTCTGCTTGATTCTTTTTCCTTCCTTTCTTTCTTTCTTTCTTTCTTTCTTTCTTTCTTTCTTTCTTTCTTTCTTTCTTTCTTTCTTTCTTTCTTTCTTTCTTTTTTTTCCAGTACTCCATTCCTGAGCTCATTAATCTCAAGCTGCAATCCTTTTCTTAGGAAACATACACTGAGCAAATGAGAAACTGTTTCATTTCCCCAAAAAGGCCACCTGCAAGAGGAATCCTCTTGGTGTAGAATTTCCCTTATTCTCAGGGACCAGAATGTTGTATAAATTATCCTGAACCTCAGAAACCAATGGATTAGAGTTGTCACCTCTACTTAGCAAAGTATCCTTCGAACAACACACGGCAGTGCCCACCAAGCTCCTTACACTAACGCTGGAGGCAAGTAATTGATCCATCTGTTCATCCACTCCCCCAGCACTTACTGAGCTCTGCTGCACACCAGTCACAGTCATGGGAACATGGGGGACAGAAAATATATCTAATAGAGTGGTTCTCAGCCCTATTAGATTCTCCACACCCATCTTGTTACAAACAAATCTAATGACTCCTTTACTACTTGGAAATAAAGTTTACTGATATGATATGGTATGATATGATATGATATGATATGGTATGATATGATATGATATGATATGAAAAGATATGCTATATATATAATACTCAGAAATATAATTTCAAAAATCAATATAAGATCAATATAATTCTCTTAAGTGTAGTAAAAAGGACAACTATACTAAGAGAAGTTGTTACCTGCTTACCCCTACTTTGTAATGAAAAAGGGAGGATTTAAACAAAGCAAGACAACTTTTAACTGATTGTTATGTACACCCTTTCTCTGTGTTTGACCTTTTAAAACAAGAACTCTGTGAATATCTGTGTTGTGGTAGATGATGTCCATGTCCAACGCTGGAACCTGCAAATATTTTATGCAATATGGCAAGGAGGATTAAGGTTACAGATGTAATTAAGGCTGCTTATCAGCTGAATTTGAGATGGGCGATTATCCTAGATTATCCGGGTGGACCCAATGGCATCACAAGGATCCTTATAAGTGAGAGAGGAGGGTGAGTGTGTATCAAAGGGATGCAGCAAGAGAAGGACTCAGTCAGCCATCGCTGGCTTTGAGGATGGGAAAGATCATGAGCCAAGGAATTCAAGCAGCTTCTAGAAGCTGAGAAAGGCAAGGCAATGGGTCCTCTCCTAGCGCCTCCAGAAGGAATGCAACCCTGCCCACACCTTTACTTGAGCCCCGTGTGTCTCCTTTTCAGACTTCTGACCTCCAGAACTATTAGATACCAAGTCTGTGTTGTCTTAGGAAACTAACACAAACACATTTTCCTTTATACACATGCACAGAATCCCAGTGCACGTAACAGCTACAAATGCAAGTTCCCTGCTTTGGGTCACTCAAATACAGCAGCGGCCATGAACTTTGTGAGGAGCAACAGTTCCAGTAATTACGGCCGGTACAGATACGACGACAGTCAGGATGGGGCCAGCATTAAAACCAGGGCGGCCGAGCCAGTGAACACCAGCTAAATATCAGTCCTGCCAGAGGGACATAATTTTCAAAATGGTGAGCAATTTGGGGAACATTAAAAAAAAAAAAAAGAAATGTGCAGAAAAACCACTTTGTGTGCATATGCAAAGTGGGAACGCTACTGAGCAGCAGGTCAAGATCAAGATACTTTCCAAGGGGGTGATATCAGAGTCCTGAACAAACAGACAGCCCATTCAAGTGGGGTGAAAATAGAGTTTCTAGAGGGAATAGTTTCAAAAGCATGAGCGGATAAGGAAATGCGATAGGGATGGTGAAGCCCTTGTGAGCTAACAACCACCCTCTGAGTGGCAGAAGGAGGAAGTAGTTCCCAGTTCCCAGAGACAGTAGTGGAAGTTGAAGGCAGTTGGAAAGAAAAACGTTGTGATTTTGATTAGAAAAAAGAACCAACCCAAGGCCTGGCAGGAGGGACCCAGAGGAATATATTGCACTCAGTCTCCTCCTTCTCTGAAGCTCCTGCTGGCGCTCCCACTAGTCAAACCCAAGCAGACGTCGGAAGGCAGAGAGCTCAGCTGATGCGCTTGGTAGGAGTTAGCTTCCTGGGGCACAGTGTGGATACAAATTGGCTCTCTAGGGGCAAACAGAAATATTCAAAGAAGGACTGAAGGTGGCCTCTGGGAATTAAGGAGAGCCTCTGGCCAACCACTAGCAAGGAGCCCACAGCTCTCTGAGCTTGGAAGCAGACCCCCCACCCCAGTCAAACCTCAGATGAGAATCTAGTCCTGGCTAACACCTCGTGAGACCTTAAAGCAGAGAACACAGCTAAGCCGTGCCCAGACCATAATATATAGAAACTGTGAGCTAATAAATACATGTTATGACACTAAGTTGGAACCTCTTCCAGGCTTATCCTTCATCTGCCAAATTGGGATAACGATCCTTATTCTGTAGTGTTGACTGTTCTGGGACTGAACTGCATAAAGCACATACAGTGGTGACACACAGCAGTCATTGAAAGCCTGCTCATTTTCTTCACTGCTTCCCTATCCCCAAGTCCTTGGCTAAAAGAAAGCAGAACATGGTCAAGGCAATATTACCAAAGAGAAAACACGGTTAATGAGAAAATATTTTAAAAGTGTAAGATGTATCGGTTGACTTGGATCAGAATAACACTGGCAACTCAGAAAGTGAGCCAATGAGCTTCCTTGCACCTTGAGATCCTGATGACATTGTCTTTAGGTCCGCAGCTCCAATGCTGAGGCCTCCCTAACTCTGGGCCTCTCTCAGAGATATTCTCCTAAGTCCTGGGTGAGTCCAAACCTTGGGCTCCAGCTTCCTCCAGTGCTGTGTCTGCCCCTATTCAATTTTTACCCACCGTTGCTGAGCTATGAGAGAGCATACACACCCCTGCCTTCTCCCAGACCCTCTCCTTCCCACCTCTGCTCTTCATCCCACCCTCCCCCAACCAGAGAATTCTAAGTCTCCTGCCTCCAGCCTCAGCCCTACTCCCTCCCTCCCCATTCTTGCAAGTCCTTCGCAGAACATCTGCAGTTCTTAACCTAGTTACACACTATTTTTTATTACTATTACTGCTAATAGGAGCCGCTGTTACTGGTTCTACCACATGCTGCAGGCTTGAGAGACGAGGTCACAGAATGCAAAAACCACCATCTGGGTTCAAACCCTGCTTCTGCCGCCTGGTGATCCCAGGACGGTGATTCAAACAATCCGAGTGTTTCCATTCTAAAATGGGGATGATGGAACCTATGTCTTATGGTTTCTGTGAAGATGAAATGAGACTATGTCAAATCCTTAAAATAGTTCCTGGAGTATTCTGGAACATTAATTATAAGTATCATTCAGAGCGAGACAGATGAGCATTTTGTGATCTCAGGTAGGTCACACAGCATCTCCAAGCTCCACTTTTCTCATCTATAAAATAGGGATATTTGATGCCTCCCGTGCAGGCTGCAAAAGAATCGGTGTGAAAATACACATAAGGTCAGGCACTTAGAAGATACTCGCTACATTGTCATTTTCCCCCAGATGTAAAGTTCTGTGCTTTGTTAATTCTCCATCTGTGAAAACTTTTGCCTACATTGAGCCACTCAAATGCCCTCTGACCTCACTTCAACAAATTATTTCCTTAGTGGAATATACCAAGTGTACTAGTAGCCTTTGATTCCAAAGTAACCTCTGATCCTTTTTTGTTTGTTTGTTTTTTCTTTACTTTTCTTTTGTAGCTTCTCAAGTTGAAAGCAGCAGTTCGATGTTACTTCATTCAGCCATTCAAAGTGTGCAGGACTCAAGGTGGATGGAGTGATTTTCATCCTCATCTGATGGAATGGAGACTGTTAGATGCAAATGAGGTTCGACTGTTTGCAGAACCTTCCCTTGAAGCCCCCATCCATCAGGGCTGACATTGAAGGGTGTGAGTTGAGTATCATGGGCCAGCTGCACCTCATCTTAGCAGGATGCTCTGCTTACACTCTGAGCTGCAGTGTTCTTATCTGTAAAGTGGGGATAATAGTAGCTACCTCTGCATGCATAATGGGGATTAAATGTGATCATGCCCTTAGCGTGCTTCGCAGAGTGCATGGCACAATAACGCTTGGACTTATTTTGATGATGATGATGATAATGATGATGATGATAATGGATTTTGCAAGGAGTCCGTAACCACTGAAGACAGAGCTTCACCCACTAGGCATCTTCACAAGCCCTTTCTACAATTCTGCTATTTTAAAAGCCTGCATGTTGGGGTGTAAAGTCTGACTCCTATTGAAAAGTGAGAAAATCCCTCATTATAAGCATCACAAGCTAAAGTTAAAAATAATCTTGCCAGTCAGGTGCAGGAAAAGCTCCAGGGAGAATCCCACACCCTTTTCCCCCCAAACAGAAGCTCCATCCAGGGGGCAGGGCTGTCCCACAGCAGCCGACAGGCAGGGCGCATTGTGGCTGCCCTAGTTTTGCAGGGCAAGTGTAACCACAAACAGGGTAGCTCAGGATGACAGGCACTTAATTTCTCACAGTTCTAGAAGCCAAGTACAAAACCGAGCTGTTCGTAGGGCTGCACTCCCTCTGAAGGTCCTAGGGAAGAATCCCTCCTGGTTCTGGGGGTTGCAACCATCCTTGGCATCCTTTGGCTTGTGGATACACCACTCCAATACCTGCCTCAATCTCTAGACGACCTTCTCCCCATGTACACCTCTGTGTTTCTGTTCTTCTTTTTATAAGGACACACCAGTCATATTGGATCGAGAGCCCCCTGAACCCAGCATGGCTTCATCTTAACTTAATGACATCTGCAAAGAACCTATTTCCAAATAAGGTCACATTCTGAATTTCCATGATTTTTTAAAAATTTATTTTGTGGAGGTAAGAATACAACCTGGATCTACTGGCTTAATAAATTTTTAAGTATTCAATACGTTATTGTTGCCTGTTGGTACAAAGTTGTACAGCAGATCTCTAGAGCTTGTTCATCTTGCTGAATCTTATACCCATTGATTAGTAACTACCCATTGTCTTGTCTCCCTGTCCCTGGAAACCACCATTCCATTCTTTAATTCTATGAATTTGACTATTTGGGGTACTTCTTATAAAAGAGATCACACAGTATCTGTCTTTCTGTGGCTGACTTTTTTCACTTAGTAGAATGTCCTCAAGTCCACCCATGTTGTGTCCTATTGCAGAATTGTCTTCTTCTTTAAGGCTGGAATGTACATTGCTGTATGCACCACATTTTCTTTACCCATTTTGGACATTTTGATTGTTTCCAATGAGGTTCCATGAATTTGGAGGGGATACCATTTTATTTGATTATTATTTTTTAGGGAGGGAAGAGCAGAGGGAGAGGCAGAAAGAGAATCTTTGTGTTAAGATTTTATTTATTTATTTGAGAGAGAGAGCACGCGAGAGAGTGAGAGAGAGAGAGCACAAGCAGGGGAGCAGCAGAGGGAGAGGGAGAAGCAGACTCCCCGTTGAGCAGGGAGCCCGATGTGGGTCTCGATCCCAGGACCCAGAGATCATGACCTGAGCCAAAGGCAGACGCTTAACTGATTGAGCCACCCAGGGGTCCCTCACCTTATTTCATAGATAGGGCCAAAAGGAAAGGGTCTCCCGCACCCCCAAACATTTGATTTCCAATTAATACCTTTTCAACATTCAATTCCTTCCACTAACCATAAAGATGTGAAGGAGAATTAATTACCTCTGATACAGATATCAAGTTTTTGAAGGTAATATAGGATTAAATAGAGTGGTAACGTAGGATTAATTGTGGACTGCAGTAAGTTAAGTTGGTAGATACAGGCCCAATTATATCAATAACTGCAATAAAAAAACTCACCCATTAAAGACAGAGAATGACAGGTTAGTTTTAAACATTACAGATGTATGCTACTTTTTTTAAACCCAAGACTATGCATACTTTATTTAGCCCAAAAGTTCCCCAACATTTGCACTGTTGGCATTTGAGACTAATTCTTTAACCGCTGTCCTGTGCATTATAAGGTGCTTGGCAACACCCCTGGGCTCTCCCCAGGTGATGTCAGTAGGATCCCCTACTCCTATCATGAAAACCCAAAATGTCTCCCGACATTGCTAAATGCCCCTGGAGAGGGAACGAAATTCTCCCCCGTTGAGAATTACTGACATAAAAAAGTTATTTAACTTCTCACTAAAACAAATTATTTAATTTCATTATTATTAAGAAGGCAGTCATGATGGTATCTTCACTTTAAGAAGATTGTGAGAATTGGGGCGCCTGGGTGGCTCAGTTGGTTAAGCGACTGCCTTCAGCTCAGGTCATGATCCTGGAGTCCCGGGATCGAGTCCCACATCAGGCTCCCTGCTTGGCAGGGAGTCTGCTTCTCCCTCTGACCCTCCCCCCTCTCATGTGCTCTCTCTATCTCATTCTCTCTTAAATAAATAAATAAAATCTTTAAAAAAAAAAAAAGAAGATTGTGAGAATTTTATGAATGTACATGTTAGAAGTTTGTAGACAAGTCCCTAGATGAGGATAAGCATTAACTACACGTAATGGTATTAGGGGTATGACATGACTGGTGATGGTAGAATTAATAGCACCAGGAGCACTATTGTGTGAGTGTGTCTTCCAGTAAGTGTTACATGTTTAGCGTAGACCCAGAGCAGCAAGTTGTCTTTTCCATAAAGGGGGAAATGCATTCTTTTGTTCAGTAGATGTTCAATGAGTTCTTACTCTGTTTCAAGGACTGAGATAAACTCTGGGTATGAAATAACAAATATTTGCAATAAGACCCAAAAAATGTGAGAAAATTAAGCCAATGGAAAAAAAATAGAAGCAGGAGAGATTGAGGAGAGACGGGAGTAACAGCAAGGCAGTGAACTACAGAAAGACAGAAAGATAGGCAGAAAGACCAACAGATAAAAGGAAAGAGAAAAAGGAGCAAGGCCATGAGTAAGAACCAGGCTTGCAGCAAGCAGGCGTTCCTGTGCAGAGCGTAACAAAGGGGCCCTTAGCTTCTAATAACATAGCAGCGTAGATTAAATTACTGTTCCAAAATGCCTAAAGATGCCAGAGGAAGTAACACAAATATTCTTTTAACTGTGCAGCTGAGCTTTCAAGGAAGGAAAGTGGGATTGCTCAACGAGTAAATTTCCAAATGGGGTCTCACATCCATTCTTAGATCCCAGGGCATTGGGCTGCAAAAGGAAGAGGTGAAACTGAGACTCCCTGCCATCAGGTGCCGGAAAGACTACACCCTACATCAAAGTGTAGACTTGAGAAACCACCTAGTAGCCCAGGTAGCACACACCGCACGATATAACACCCATGCACACGCACACCACAAATTGTCCTGGAATCCATCTGAATTGTTGATGGGCGGTTGGCAGGTTAGGTACCTGATAGTGGGGGAACCTTTTGCCTTTGGCTTTATGTTTCCATGTGGAGGGGCTTCCTTTAGTGTAACCCTAATGCCCTCTCATGATCCCTCACCTTTCCAGAGGAGGAAGAGCATCTTATCCAACTAGGAGGCTGGCATATGAATTAGACATGTTTTACTTAAATATTTTCCTTTTCTTCTCTACCTTTTGTGATCTGCCCAGCCACAGAAAGCATGCATTTCTCTCAGCTTGTTCATGCTGTAAGTTCTAGAGAGGCAGGTCCTGCTGTCTTTAGGACTAGATGGGAAATCTGTTAATTATTATTATACTTAATTTTCCTATTTATTGTGACTCTTCATTGTGCTTCCTCAAACCCTATTATGAGCCTGCTGACCCTCAGGTTTGGGGATTCAAATCACATTGCTTCATGGTCTGTAACACAAAACCTTATAAATTAAAATAGAACATGAGTCCACGCAGGAGATCTTCCTGAGATGCCTGAGAGAAATAGGTAGAAAACCACCATGTAGGAATGCCCTACTATGCCGGGATTCATGGGATTCAGAAAGACAAAGCCCCACTGAAGACAAGTTCGCAAATCAAATAGACGATGATGATGATGATGATGATGATGATAGAACTAACATTTCTGAGCAATTCTTATGTATCAGACTCTTTCTAATCATTTTAAATGTAAGATTAACCCATACTATCTCAATAGGATAGGTTCTGTTAATATGTTCATATTACATTTGAGCAAAGTCCGCCCTGAAGAGTTTGTCTGTAACTACTTCAAGATCACTCAGCTAACAAATTTCAAACTCAAGATTCAAATCCATGTGTTTCTGATGTCAGACCGCATTCTTAACCCTTTCCCAAACTTCTCCATGGAACAGGCAAACAAGCCATGAGCAATGTCGGAAGACAAAACAAGTTATTTTAGAATGCCAAGCGTTTCAAATAATAGCAACATAAAACGAGACTATAAACATGTGTTGAGTGATTGCTGACATAAAAGAAGAAATTGGAAACATAAGGACAGAACACCATGAAAGAAAAGACACATCGAACTTCCATAAATGAACAAAATGGTCACTGAAATTTGAAAACTCAATGGACAAGTTAAACAGCAAATTAAGCACAACCAATTCTTCAGAGGGAGCCAGGTGATGAAAAATAGATTTGAGGAAAATACATACAATGCAGCAGAAAGAACAGAAGAGATGAGAACTGGATAGACATCCCAACGTCTATCAGTGATGTCCCAACACGTGTCTATTGGTAACTCCACAAGGAGAGAAAATAGGGAGAGGCAAGATAGGCTAATGTCTGAGAACGTTCCAGCATTGTAGAAAAACATGATCATTCATATTGAGAAAAACAGCGGGTTATGTAGAGGATAAAGAAAAGTAAATCCAAATCTAGACATCTTAGTGAAAAAAGCAGGAAACTGAAGAGAAGGAAGAGGTGTTGGAACCAAGAAGGAAGAACTAAACAGAGTAGCTAAGAAGGAATAGATCTCAGACCAGCAGTAGCTTCTCTCACAGCAACAACAGAAACCAAGAAACAATAAAATTATATCGTCAGTGTTTTCAGGGGACTTAACTGTCAGCCTAGCGTCACATGCTAGACCCGCTGAAATTTGCATCCAGGAATGCGTGTGTAATAAAGAAATTATAAGGGGGCGCCTGGGTGGCTCAGTTGGTTAAGCGGCTGCCTTCGGCTCAGGTCATGATCCCAGGGTCCTGGGATCGAGCCCCACATCGGGCTCCCTGCTCGGCGGGGAGCCTGCTTCTCCCTCTGCCTCTGCCTGCCTCTCTGCCTACTTGTTCTCTCTCTATCTCTCAGTCAAATAAATAAATAACATCTTTAAAAAAAATAAAAAATAAAAATAAATAAAGAAATTATAAGAAAAAATATCAGAGCAGTGCCCACTAAGAGACTGAAAAAAAAATTTAAAATACTACAGGGTGTACTTCATGGAGAAGAAAACTAAATCCAGAAGGACATTATGCTGCGAATAGTGAATTTAAAAAGGAACAACTTCCCATGGAGCAATCTCCAGGTAGATCACAAGTTAAACGACCAAACAAGTCTCAGTAAGTTTGAGGAGAATGAGCTCCTGTCAAGCATATTTTCCAACACAAAATTATGACACCAGAGATCAATTACATTAACGAATTGGAGAAAACCACAAACACAGAGAGGCTAAACAACATGCTACTAACCAACCCACAGGTAACAAAGACGTCACACAGGAAATCCCCAAATACTTTAAAACAAATTAAAATGAAAACAACACGCCACCATCTATGGGTCACAGAAAAAGCTTTTCTAAGAGGGAAGTTCACAGTGAGCGACACAGGCATATCTCAGGAAACAAGAAAAATTGCTAATAAATAATCAAAACTTACATCCAAAGGAACTAGAAAAAGAAAAATAGAGGAAGTCCAAAGTTAGCAAAGAAGGGAAATAATAAAGATCAGAGTAGAAATAAATGAAATGGAGACTAGAAAAGATCAATGAAACTAAGAGGTGGCTCACTGAAAAGATAAAAAAAAAATTGATAAACCTTCAGACAGACTGATCAAGAAAAAGAGTGTGGGGCCAAAATAAATAAAATCAGAAATTTTTTTTTTAAGATTTTATTTATTTATTTGAGAGAGAGACTGAGAGAGAGAGAGCATGAGAGGGGGGAGGGTCGGGAGGGTCAGAGGGAGAAGCAGACTCCCTGCTCAGCGGGGGTTCTGCTTCTCCCTCTGACCCTCTTCCCTCTCGTGCTGTCTCTCATTCTCTCTCTCTCTCAAATAAATAAATAAAATCTTTATTAAAAAGAAAATAAATAAATAAAAAATA
This sequence comes from Neomonachus schauinslandi, assembly GCF_002201575.2. NCBI lineage: Eukaryota > Metazoa > Chordata > Mammalia > Carnivora > Phocidae > Neomonachus > Neomonachus schauinslandi. Next base: position 177,451,134 of record NC_058406.1, on the reverse strand, counting down.
AAAAAATAAAAATAAATAGAGAACGCCACATCTTAGAAAGAACCAGCAGGGGCCGAAGAGTGTCTGCTGTCACTGGATTCTAACATCAGGAGTCATGGAATATTGCCTCTGAGCTGCAGGACCCAGCTTGCTGTATTACAAGGCATTGCCTAGGTTGTGCCGTCATAAGGGAAAAAAAACAAAAAAACAAAAAACAAAACAAAGCAGAAACTCCTAAGTTCATTTCTCACTCTAGCAATAAAGCAATTTCCACTCTGGAAAGGACGAGTATGTTTGACCACCGGTGTCAGATCAGTAGGAGCTGTCACACGTGCACACGCGGACTCCAAGAACCGGGTTTGATCTACGGCCATGTGGCGGCAGAGGGTCCAGGCTATCCTGGGCTTGCTAACTCTACATTATCCCCAGCTTCATGAAGCAAACACTCTGCCTCCAGCCCCTTGGCAAACAGCACGCGGGGGCTCATGTCTCAAGATGACACAGGGTCCATTGTGCAAATGTCGGTCTTGATGCAGATAAAGTCATTTTGATGTCGAATGTCTAGCCGTTTGTGTGCCCAGGGTGGTTCCTACTGGGGCCTCTGCAGGCACAGAGTAAAACCAGGGGATGTGAATAAAGAGGTAACAAGGCCTGTTCTGTATTTGAGGAGCAGGATCTTACATGGCAGGGTGAAATGGATATTTGTGGCCTTCTCAGGAACTTCCTTTTCCCTCAAAATTAGAGTCAGAGACTCCACGGGTTATAAGAGCCAGCCTTTTTAAAAAAGAACAATATGAACAAACCACTTTTTTGCACCTGTTATTCTGCCCATGGTGTTCTGTGTATGATTTCTGGGGCAGGGATCCATTTCTTCTACGGTATCAAAGCCTCTGGTCAGATGTAGAGCACCAGCTCAGTTTGCCTTCCTAGAGGGGGTCAAATCAGCATTGGGACAGCTTCGGGGAAAAGGCAGAGCCAGGACTGAACCGAGAGTCCCAATCAGGTGCCCGAGCATCCCATGTGATCCCCTTATCCCCTCCCCTGGACTCATGGAACAGGTTAAGGGCTAGTATTTTTCTCCTTTTAGGTTGTCTGCCCGGCAGTAAATCAGTACTTTCAAATCTCCAAAAAATATGGTAGATGTGTCCCAAATTGCTCTTTCTTCTGCCCTCATTCAACGGTTACCTGGCATTTGACTTCCCATCACCTAGATCTATTATTTTATTTATTTTTTAATATATATATTCATTCATTTATTTATTTATTTTTACTAGATAGCAATATTCTCTCTGTCAATCGCTAGAAGGAATAGAACATTGACCACTGTGAACAAGTCATTCCCCTTTCTGTGCCTTGTATCCTCACCTGTGAAATGGATAGTGGGTCACATGAGTTGACCGCCAGGATCCCTGCTGACATCACCACTGTGTGCTTCGAGATCTGTCAGCAGACTCCCCATATAATCAAGATTTGTTTTTCTGCCACCCGAGTTCTGGAGATTTCTGGTTTCACATTTTGTCATTCCTCTCCACACTCTTTTACTGGATTGGGAAATCCCAAATAATAACAACAGTAATAACTACCATTGATTTAGCACCTGCTCTGTGCTTTGTATTCAAAGCACATTAATATACTAACTCCGATCTTTACAACAGCTCTGCAACTGGCATACTATGAACTCAGTTGTACTGGCAGGGAAGCTGAGGCCCGGGGAGGTTCAGTGACACTCCCAAAACTACCCGTGTTGGCACCAGAATTCAAATCCAGTTCTAATGACTCTTGAGCCCACACCCTGCCAACTCCAACAGACAGCCTCTTTCTCAAAGATAGACTGTGGCCTCATGCATGTTGGGTCTCCCACCCCTAGTGTAAAATCAGATATGTTATCCCAGGAATTATGGAGGAAATAAATACCTAAGTTTCCTTTCCCCTGGGCATGTCCACTGCCCTCACTCCAGTGCTTCTTGGAGTCCAGCCTCATCCTGTAGCTTTCAAGACTCCGGACAAGGGCCACTCCCACCAAAAACACATCCCCAGTGGCTCTTGCCCAAGCATCTTTCTCCCAATTCTGAAATTTTTCAGTATGCACTACCTACACATGATGCATTTAACATACTCAGACCAAGCCAATCCCCAAGCACACAGTACAGCCTGAAGTGTTCTTCTCCCTCAACTTCTTTATCATGAAAAGTCCTACCTCATCTTCATTCTGCTCAAATATCTCTTTTTCAGGAATGTATTTCCTAAACCTCCCTGGTAGAACCTTTTGAGCACTGAGTGGTCCATCAATATTCGGAGCTCACTTTGACTATAGCACTTGTCACATTATATTGTAGATAGTTGGTGCATGTGTTTACCACTCCAGTATCTATACGATGTGCCCCTAGAAGGCAGAAACATCTGGTTCATCTTTACTAGCTCCTGACACATAGAAAGCATTAGAAAACTCTAAAGTTCAATCAATAAGCATAGTTATGGCACAGAGGTAAAGAAGGCAAGCATCTATAATCAGAGGTCTCTCCAAACAATTGTGCTTATGGAATTTTTCTATTTGAATGTATTTGGTACTGTCATTAAAAATCATCAGAAGAGCAAATAACAGGAGAGAAAAATAAGAAGGCTGAAATAAGAATGAAAATAATATGGTAAAAAAAAACAGCACGAACAATGAATCATGGAACACTACATCAAAAACTAATGATGTAATGTATGGTGATTAACATAACAATAAAAAATTAAAACAAAAAACAAAACAAACAAAAAAACAGTGACTATGCAGTGGAATTGTTCATGAAAATAAGCACCTAATTTAAATTAGGAACTATTCACAAGAAGAATTGTGAGGATATTTTTGGTAAATAGTTTAAGAAGAGCTTACGTGGGAAATAGAACCTGTCAGCTTTTGCATAGTTAAGAATGACAGCTCTTAGAACATGACGTGGGAAGAAGGTCTCATATGGAAAGCAAGTTCAGCGTGGTGGACACTCAATCCATGGTTGTTGACTGATAGATTGTCATCTGAGGCATGTCACCTGCTGGTTGGTTTTTTAGTTCATGTTACTGTGTGCACATTAACTGCTTTATCCACATCAACATTACAAATAGTCCAAACATCACTGTGAAAATATTCATTTCTTAAATACTTTATAAACATGAATTATCACAAAGCAAATGCATAAGCATGGAATGAAAGAGCACAGAACAGTGGAATTTACATAGCCTTTGGAAGTTCAAGTCCTGATTCTGCCCTACCCTAGCTGTGTGATGTGGGAAATCCTATTTCTCCTCTCTAAGTCTTAGGGTTTTTTCCCCCCTCTAAAATGAAGGGAACCACTCCTTTTTCATAAGGTTGTTACAAAAATTAAATGAGCTAAGATGGTGAGTTGGTTCTTTGGTTCTTCCTTCTAAAAATTGATTGTTTCGGTCCAAAGAATATAAGTTGGTAGCTGGTTTTAATCTTTCCTAGTTTTAAATGAACAGCCATAAAAAGCAAAATACCGTATTGCATTGAACTTGAATTTCAAACAAGTCCAATATACACCTCATGCCCTTCTTTACTTCACTGTGATGCTTTCACTAACCAAGCTCATGTTTGCTCTTTGTCACTGCAACGGCAGCAGTTCTGTTACAAATCACTCATAATTTCACTGCAGTCAGTCTGCAGGTTTACTAACTTTGGGTTTGAGCTCTAGCATCTTTTAATCTGCCATTTTTATGTCAAACACATTTAAGGATCAAAGAAAACTGATCACTTAGGGACACCTTGCTCTTCCTTTGCTCTTTTTCCTGTCTCCCCTCATTTCCTAGAGAGCCTTTGTCTGTTTGTTCTGAAATGCTTGTCTTGAAGGCTGTCCGCAAAATTCAAATGAGGTGGACAGTGTAAGGGTATTTGTGACGCAGGAATGGGCCAGATGCTAGGATACAGAGCATACATACTTTCTCTCTAAACTTCCTTGTTCAGGAAACAAGCATGATGCCGCGTCTACTATATTTATAGCCCCTTTATCCAGATGACATCGAGTCTCTGAGAAAGCCAGGAGAGCTGGGTGATGGCAGAGCTGAGGTTCATACTCAGAACCTGTTTTATTTCACAGCCTTTGCCTTTTCTGCATGTGTTAGTTCAAGAAGCTGTAACAAAATACCGTAGGCTGGTGCTATGGTATGGAAACAACAGATTTTTCTTTCTCGCAGTTGTGGAGGTTGGAGGTCTGAGATCAGGGTGCCAACACAGTCAGTTCCTGGTGAGACTCCTTTTTGGGTTGTAGACTGCCACCTTCTGCATCTTCACATGGTAGGAAGTGTGAGGGAGCTGTCTGGGGTCTCGTTTATAAGGGCACTAATCCCATTTGCGAGGGTTCCACCCTCTCAACCCAGTTACCTGCCAAAGGCCCCATCCTTTGATACCTTCACATCGGGGGTTAGAATTTCAGTATATGAGTTTCAGAGACACATTCAGTCCATCAGGCTGCGAGATCAGGCAGCCTCTCATGCTATGCCTTTCTCCAAATTGCCCACGACTGTCACCCGGTTTGTATCATGGTTTCCCGACCACATTTCCATTCCTGTCCTAGAGTTGGAAACTACCCTGAATCTTGGATTTTTGGGTAAAGTCCAGCCCTATATCTATTCTTGTCAGCCATTGTCAAAGGTTTGAAACCTTTTATACTCTGGTTGTTCTGTATGTTCGGATCCAAAATAAATGAGTAAGGAATGCAAAGAAGTTAAGTGCTTGCCTCCAAACATCTCCATGCCAGTGTGGATGTTGTTAGGTGTACCTTCTTCCTGGATCATTACAGTTGAGAGCTGGCCATTTCCATGGGAACCCATGCTACAGATTAGTCATCCACTTTGCTCAAGTCATGCCTTACAACCAAATCCCCCACTGGGAGACTTAGTCAACATCCCACTGAACTTCAGGCCATGGCTGCCATCTGGTCACTTCAGACTTCTTTTGCTAAGACACAGTAAGCAAGGAAGAACTCACTATCCTGGCAGGGATAATCAACTGTGATTATCTGTAACAGACCCCCTGTTGCCATGCAATGGGCCTGCAGAAGAATGAGTTTGACACTCAAGAGTTCCACAGAGCATCACTTGATGCTTCCCTGCCCAACCTTGACTGTGACCAAGTACTGAAAGTGACCAAGTACTGAAGCCATCCCCTGAAAAGAGCATGTCGACCAATGCCTTGGATCCCCAAGAGATGAAGATCTGTGTTACCTATCAGGTAAGACAACTGAACCAGCATAAGTGTCAGCTAGAGGTGAAGGGAAACTAGATGAACAAGAAAGATGATATGATTCAGACCAGCTGCAAAAGTGGAGTTGTAGATCATCCCGCTAACCTTTTCTTATAAGTTTTCCCAAGAAAAGACTCTATCCAGGATCCAAGAGAAGCTGGTCTCAAATGGGTTAAACTTAGCACACGAAGCAAGCAGATCTGAGCAAAGCAAGGGACAGAATGTAGCAGACATTGTGATGTGTCATCCCAATCTCCTTCAGGACTGAAGCATTCATCTTCCCAGCTGCCAATAGTGCCCCCTGATGAAGGTGCCATTTTGCCCCTCTCTAGGAATTACCTTCAGCCAGAGGGATCTGCCTCCTCACCCCAGGGACAGTCCTCATGCAATGACTCATCTGTGCAGAGGTACAAAACTTAGAACACCTGCTCCAAATTGGGACAACCATGAAGGGTCATCTGGCCCCAGAGCCTCCCAAACTTTTGGCTGAGTTCTCTATGATAAGTGCATTGTGATTGAACATCTCCCTCTGCCCACCCCAGCCTTTCCTTACTCCCTCATCGTGTGTTCCTAATAAACCTCCTGAATATATATATTCGATGTGTTTCCAAGAATCTTGACTGGACCCTATCTATACTCTGTTTATTTCTTTAAAAAAAAACTACAATAATGGCATTGACTCACATTCTACTTGTCCTTTATCCTCCTCCTCTCCCTTTTGATTATATGTCCAATAAATAAATTCACTGTGATCTATTAGGTTCATTCATGCCTGTACACCACCATAAACATGCTTTTTCTCCATCAAGTATTTAACTCTGTTTTTGCTCCATAACATTTTGTATAAGATCCAATAGATTTTCTTGTCTACTTATTTCGCCCGACTGCCTAACTCTTGAACAATTAAAATATTCCCTCCTGGAAAGACTGGGATTTATTTTGCATGATTACACAATGTAAGATATCCATAGTTATTCTGCCCAGATGAAGACCCTGTCTTGTTGAGTGGTTTTCTACTTCCTATCTCTCCAACCTTAAACAACTCATGTTGATTTCTGATGCATCGAGACTGTGGCTGAATGGCTTTGTACTTTCCACTCTTCTTGTCATTCTTCTGATTATCCTCAGGCCTGGAACCCCGGCACCCACAGAACAGAGTTGCCAGACTAAGGAAATAGAAATATAAGACACTCAGTTCAATCTGAATTTCAAATAAACAACAAATAAAACTTGAGTATGAGTATGCATCAAATATTGCACAGACATCCGTGTAATGTTAGGAATGTACTTAAACCAAAAATTATTCATTATTGATATTACATTTGAATTTAAATAGATGTCCTATATTTTATCTGGAAATCCTACCACAGAATATATTTGAAGTGGACAAACACCATAGAACACTCACTATAGTATTCAGAGTACTGGATTTGGAGACAGGTTTGGGTGTAAGCTCTGCTGTATTAGCTGTGGGATCACAAGCTAATGGTCTGAACTAGCTCACCCCTGCTTTCTTCATCTGTAAAATGGGCATAATTGTTTTTGCCCTATTTCCCAGGTCATGATAAGGATCAGAAATGTGAGAAGAATGTACTTTGTATAAGGTTAATGCATAAACAGAGGCTCTAAGCTGCCTTACGATAAATACCTAGAAGCTCCACTTTTGGTTCAGTGGATATGTCTATTGTTAAGGCTTTTGCTACACATTTACAAAGTGCTCTCCACAAGGCTTGAGATAAGTATACGAGAATATCTGCTTTTTCTCCCCAACTAATGCCAAGTGTGTTATTAAATAATTTCAGCAATTAGCATGTTGCGTGGTTTTACTGAGAATAGTTGATAAAAACCAGTATCTGTAGTCCAAACTCCCAGTGGAGTGTCATCTCATGTGAATAATGGTTCTATTATCAGGCGTAGAGAGCCTAGACTCCTTCACAGGATCGCCCAATTAGGTCCAGCACAGTTTTCCCTCAGTAAATAATACATAAATCAGTATTACCCTGTGTCCAATATACCCGCAAATGTCAAGATTTAAATTGCCCCAGCCAAAATGCTTCTGTCCACTCACCAAGAAAAGCTGATTCTCTGAAGATTAGTTTATTGGGATCTTAGTGAAATGGATGTGGAGGCAGCTCATAGGCTGGGAGAAGTTCAGTCTAAAGGCCAGCTCTGCCATTAACCATCTTGAAGCCTTTAAGAAGGTTGCTTAACTTCCACGGGCCTCACAAAGTCAGACTAGATAATCTCTCAGCCTTTCCAGACTCTGAAAATCTCTGAATCTAGAGTTTGAGGTTAAATTACTCTTATAAGAATCCTAAACTCCAAGTCACATCTCACCTATTCAGACCAATAATCTGTCCGCAGCAGGTACCAAGAAATGCTTCTTAGGAGGCTTTATTCACTTGTTCCTTTATAGATTATTTCTTCTCTTCAAATAATTTTCAGTAAATAATAATAAGTAAATAACTTTGGAAAAAAATAGGCAAAATTGTTAGAACAAAAAAAAAAAAAAGGAGCCAAGAGTAGGACAGATAGAAAACGCTTCAGCTGAAGATAATCTTTTTTAAGAGAGAGAGAAAAAGAGAGAGCATGAGTGTGTAGGGGCTGGGGGGGGGCAAAGGGAGAGGGAGAGAGAGAATCTTAAGCAGGCTCCCTGCTGAATGTGGAGCCCAACTTGGGGCTCAATCTCACAACCCTGAGATCATGACCTGAGCTAAAATCAAGAGTCGGACACTTAACCTACTGAGCCACCCAGGCGCCCTGGCTGAAGATAACTCTTATGATAGAATGCTCAATTTAGCTATAAGCTTCCTGGCAGGCAATGCAATCAACCTCAGTAGACATGGATCTCAAAAGGTGACCAATGGAAGCATAATTGTCCATTAGGAAAAACAACATTTCTGATTCTGTTCCCTTGCACTAAACTCTAAGTGGACCCTTACAAAGATCTTGATTTGTTACATAATTAGAATATCACACACACACACACACACACATCTGTATTTTATATGAAATACTTCAAAGTTCAGGATGACCCTCAGACATCGATGATTGTACTTGACTACCCAAAATATTTGTAGCCTTAAGCTATGCCACCTTTTAGAGTAATGATCTATACCTGTGCTGTCTAATGGAATAGCCACTAGTCACTTGTGCCTATTAAACATTTACAATGTAACTAGCTCAAACTGAGATATGCTCCAATGCACAATACACACTGGATTTCTTTTTTTTTTTTTTAAAGATTTTATTTGTTTATATGAGAGAGAGTGAGAGAGCAAGAGAGCACAAACAGGGGGAGCAGCAGGCAAAGGGAGAAGCAGAATTCCTGCTGAGCAGGGAGCCTGATGACGTGGGGCTCAATCCCAGGACCCTGGGATCATGACCTGAGCTGAAGGCAGACGCTTAACTGACTGAGCCACCCAGGTGCCCCTACACACTGGATTTCAAAGACTAAGTAGGGAAAAAAATATAAACTACCTCATTACTAGTTTTTATATTGATGCTGAAATTGATAATATTTGGTTATATTGGATTAAAGTAAATATATTTTTTAATTATTTTATTTAAATAATTTATCATTTTAACAATTATGATTTTATTTTTAATTATTAAAATAATTTCAACATCTTTCTTTTTACTTTTGAAATGTGGCTACTGGAAATTTAAAGTCATGTATATGGCAAGCACTTATGGCATGAATTAATCTTCCGTTGGGCAGCACTCATGTATCATAATTATAGTGATAAAAGCATCGATTTCTGAGCAGCGAGCAGGTGCACACAGCATGCGGCCGTTACAGATCTATTATCCCATATTCCTTACAATAACACCTCATGTCAAAGCGAGTCAGAGAGGTTATACCTTGCCCAACTTTGGAAAACTAGCGTGTGACAATGCATAACCCAATTTCCCCAAAACAACCCCTCTCATATGTCAGAGTTCTGAGTCTTCAGGTCTTATTGATCAACCATTCATTTTAATCATATTAATCTTATTAATCATTATTTAGAGATCAGAGAACTGAGTTCAGATCTAGCGGACTTGAGTGTCAGTCCTGTCTGTGCTACCAGCTAGTTCTTCCCCAAGGCCTCACTTTACCCTCTTGTGAACTAGATGAGCTAAAAGCTAATGTGCAGTAAGTGTTTACTACAGTCCAGGCAGTCATCCAAACACTCTACATATCAACTTGTGCAACCTTCATAATAATTCTATTAGGGAGTTCCTGCTCTATCTGCATTTTTCAGGTGAGAAAACTGGGGCATTAGGAGGTTAATCAACTTTCCAAAAATCACACAAGCTAAGAACGAAGGAAGCTAGGGTTGAACCAGTTCACTTAGCTCCAGAATCCATGCACAGAAGATCTAGGGCAGGACTGGGTAGAGACAATCAGAAAGTGCATGGTCCTAAAGACTTTTAAAAGAATAGTATACACACCTAGCTGAATGTCCACCTGCTGTTATCATCACCATTCACTGGCAATTCTAAACAAGGCTGGTGAGAAAATGCAAATTCCTTGGAAATAGTTGCAAGTTGAAACAATTGCTGTTAGTACTGTTGAGTTTCCCACTAATTGTATATAAACTTCAAACCGGCACATTTATTGTTCGTTAAACATTTATTGTTCGTTAATAAAACAGAGGATGATTCAAAGAACTCCCCTGACACAGGCAGATCCAGAGACGCACGTTGATTTTGAGAGTAAGTATGTAACGATTTGGGATCGTTTGCACTCCACCCAGGTGGAGGGCTGGTTCACGCCTCCAGCGTCTGGGGCTGTACACACCCTTCTATTTCACCAACAGGTGAGAGATAAACAGGAACAGCACCATGATGTAAAGAGGAAGAAAAGGAGAGTTGCTTCAGTTCTGCCATTCTATGTGATCACTCAGGATATTTATTTCTGTTTAGAATTTTGAACACTGAAACGGTGTGTAACACAAGATGTAATCTTTTTATTCGGCAAGTACAAATTTTAGTTCATACATGAAATATAGTCATACCATTTCATGTTATTATGCCCTAAAAAAGAAGGCAATACCAAACTCAGGTTTGATAAGGATAAGCAGCTTCTTGAATGTCTTACGTCACCCTCAAAACGCCGTGTTTTATGGTTTTATCAACTCTCACTCTTCACCTTTCTGAACCAGGCAGCTCTGAATGCCCAAGATACTTCTACAAAATGAAGCAGGGAATAATGAAGTTGGTTGAAACCAACCAGGTCCCAGTGGTCTCCTTCATTTTACCTGGATGCTTTTCTGGACCTTCTCCACTGTGTTTCTCAGAAATGTGATTCACAGGGTGCCTGGGTGGCTCAGTCGTTAAGCATCTGCCTTCAGCTCGGGTCATGATCTCAGGGTCCTGGGATCGAGCCCCACATCGGGCTCCCTCCTCGGTGGGAAGCCTGCTTCTCCCTCTCCCACTCCCCCTGCTTGTGTTCCCTCTCTTGCTGTGTCTCTGTCAAATAAATAAAAAAAAAGGGCGCCTAGGTGGCTCAGTCGTTAAGCGTCTGCCTTCGGCTCAGGTCATGATCCCAGGGTCCTGGGATCGAGCCCTGCATCGGGCTCCCTGCTCCGCGGGGAGCCTGCTTCTCCCTCCCCCACTCCCCCTGCTTATGTTACCTCTCTCGCTGTGTCTCTCTCTATCAAATAAATAAATAAAATCTTTAAAAAAAAAAATGTGATTCGCCAGACCACCACACAGTTTGTGTTCCTTTGTAGCTTTGAGCCTGAAGTCCTCCGCAGCTTCGTTTCATCCAAATAAACTCTTGCTGTTCCCCCAGCTGATTCTGTACCATGATTTTCCTCACCTCTGCCTGGAGAACTTTCCCCCCACCTTTCTCCAGAACTCTCTGACCCATCTCATCTGTTGGGGGAGTCCCTCCTCATCCTTTTAAGATTCACCTCATATGTTAGCCTCCCCTGAGAAAAGACTCCTAAAAGCTCCAGACAAAATTAATGGTTATTTTCTTATCGAACACTTACTACAATCTCCTGATACCTTGTTTACATGTGTGCTTCTCCTTCTCCCTCCTTAAAAGTGGTGTCTAAAATTGAGGAATAACTTTTTCTGCATTTTCGTACCTAAAAGGCCCAAAACGAAGCCTATCTGCTAGGATGACTTCAATAAATATTTAGCTAATGTATGCATAAATGAATGAATATTTTCAAATTGCCTAAGTTGATGTTCCTCGAAAAGAAGATGTTTTAAACAATCAAGTAAATTACGTAAGCCTGAGTTTCCTAGAAAGAAGAAGGGTGAGCAGTTAATGGGCCAGGTCCTTCCCGTGTTCTGTCTCCCACAGGTCCAAGCTTATTCCATGGGGCATCAACTCCACTGTGGTCTTTGGCTATGTGTGCTGGCTCTTCCTGCCAGGCTCTCAGGAAGTGGTAGCCTCTTGGGCCTGGTGGGGTCAGGCCCAGGCTCTGGTGTTGCCACCATCCGCTCTTCTGAGGACTCCTTGAAGGCCATGCGGAAGGCTGCCTCTGTCCTGGAAGAGGCAATGTCGGGACACGGTGATGGAGGCAGCAGTCAGACTTTGCTACTGTAGGAATTGTAGGAGCCAAAGTCAGGAAAAGTGCAGTGACTGCAAATGCCAAGCAGTTCATGCGGAGTACATAGACTGGAGTGACTAAAAGTAAGAATAACAAAGAGCAGCTGAGATGCGCTAAGCATTTGCATTGGATCAGACTCAGTATTGCCCCCTGGGGCCACAATGGTGAGGGGGGAAAAAGACACAGTCCTTCTTCATAGGCTGTAAATGGTTTGGTGGGAAAAACAGACATTAATCAAGTAACTGCCAAATAAATGAAAACTTGCAAGATGAGAGGTACAAGCGAGCAAGCGTTATGCTGTCTTTTCAGAGCCTATGATAGGAGCTGCTGGGGGCCAGGGGGATGGGGAAAGATTCTCTGAGGATACAACAGTGAGGGAGAGCTATTACTGATGAAAGGAGACATTGAGGTGACCAGAGGGAGGAAAGACACAGAGGAGTGTTGGTGGACGGACGTCCGTGGGTAGTGAGGAGCGGAGGCTTAGAGAGTGGGGGAGGAGGTGACCTCTTGGACAGTGAGGGTGGAGAGGTGGATGGAGGCTGGGTCAGGAGAGGCCCGGAGCTCCATCCTGGGGATTAGCAGTAGAAGCAGCCAGAGGGGCTTAGCAGATTTGTCGACCAGATCAGTACTGCCCCCCAAAGATCATGATGACGGTGTAGAAAAGAATAAACAATAGAAAAAGGGAAGGATGCAGGGAGACCAATGAAGAAGCTGCTGTGAAAAGTGACAATGGAGCTGGAAGGAAGGGAGAAAGATGTGAGAGATAGTTGCAGAAGACAAGACGTCTTAGGACAGCAGATGAGACAAAGCTGGAGAAGAGTTGTAGGGGACTGTCGTCATAACCCCGGTTTTACACTAGACTCATGTGACCTGAAAACTGTGGGTAATGCCTGGCTTGCATGGTTTTTCTTCTGAGTATAGCACTTCACACGTTTCCAGATCATGTACCTTCTCATACCCTCTTTTGTGACCTAGCAAAGCACTTTTTCCTATGAACCAGATAGTCTATTCTTCAAGAGCAAAGCATCATCTACAAATGGAAGGATGATTTCTTCGTTCCCTCTCCTGCAATGTTTAGTAACATATTTAAATGAATGTTTACATGGATTCCTAGGATTACACATTTTATTTATTTATTTATTTATTTATTTATTCATAAAGATTTTAATTTTTTTAAGTAATCTCTACATCCAACATGGGGCTCGAACTCACAACCTCGAGATCAAAGAGATCACATGCTCCACCAACTGAGCCAGCCAGGCACTGGGATTATGCATTTAAACAAATTTTTTAAACAGTGATTGTACTAATAAGAACCAGCATCATCTCAGTCTTCTAGTTTAGTTGGAGAGAGTCATCTCTTTTCTTGAGGAACTTTGCCTGGATCTTGACGCACAGGACAGGAGGCTAAAAAGGTGGGCCATTCAGTTTTCATGAGTGTAGGAAAGACTGATAACCTCACTGTTTTCTGTCCTCATCTTCACAAAAACAGAAAACAATCTGCCTCATTCACTGAGTTGTTGTATAAGCCAGTGAGAGTTTTCTTTTCAAATAAACCGTAAATCACTTATAACAAGGATCATTATTATTACCACAATAGGAAATTGTGAAAGGACTGTTGAGTTCAGCAGGGTGTAATGTAGAATTCTTTTTCCTGCAACAGGAAATATGATATCATTTTTTAGTGTAGTAATGCTGGTTGTAGAGAAAAAAATCATTAAATTTTCTTTAAAATAGAATTATGATAAGAAAAGATAAAATAAAAAATCACTGAGGAAGGTATTAAATATTAAACTTGTGTGAAACATCCAAGAAAAAAATCCCATGAAAATTCAAATAGGCAGATTGAACTTGCTTCTCTGGTGATAACTTTTATTTTAGAGTGGATTTTAGGCTTGAACTGGCCACACACAATTTCTGACTGATACTTTTTAATGAGGTTCTTTTCAAAGTTTTAATAGTCACCACCACTAGAAACTATCTTTGTACAAGCAGGTGATAATAAAATGTAAAACCATTTTACAACCATTCAAAATTTGCAACAGCTGAAATTAAATGTACAGAATCCAAAAGATCTTTCTCGACTAAACTGACAGAAATATTGAGGAAATGTCTTGCAACAATGTAAGCAGATATCAAAAGCAATCAAATGTTTTCATACAGAGTATTTCAAACAAGGCAGAAGTTCTCACTTGAGAATATATGTGAATGGTTAAGGTGATTATCCTCTACAGCTAGTTTGGACGAAAAGAGTGTAAAAGAATCACCACGAAAAGCAAATCGCAAACTACCACATCATCAGCAAATCAAATAGAAGTACCTAGTATTTGTGAAAGTGGAGACTCTGGGCTGACTGTGGCAGCTGTGGCCCTGGACATTTTAGAAGCTGCCTCTCAGCTTCACTCTCACTCTTCCCACTTGGGCTGCAGGCTATGATGTCAGAGCACCTGGAACATGACCTTCTCCCTCAACCCTGCAGACCTCTGGTCCACAAAGGGCGGAAAAAGTGCTCTGTGGCTAAGACTGCCTTGGCCATATTTTACATTTCACAGTCGAACAAGAAGAACCAGATGTTACTTCTTTTCCTTTTTTTTTTTTTTTTAAGATTTTCTTATTTTTTTTATTTGACAGAGAGAGAGAGAGAATGAGCGGAGGTGGGGGGAAGGGCAGAGGGAGAGAGAGAGGGAGAAGCAGGCTCCCCTCTGAGCAGAAAGCCCAACATGGGGCTCCATCCCAGGACCCCGGGATCATGACCTGAGCTGAAGGCAGACTCTTAACTGCTTAACCGACTGAGCCACCCAGACGCCCCCAGATGTTACTTCTTCTGCTCACTGCCACTCGATCTCAGTCACCAGGCCCCACTCTTTGTCCAAAAGCTCCCATGAGTTGGTGAAGCCCATGGTCGTGGGATCCTGCACCCACAGAGATCAGTACGACCAAAGTGCCCCAGTAACCCACTCCATTCCAACCATGTTCGAGAAATTTCGAGTTAAAGGAACCTCTTCCACCCTCAGTAAGAGGAAGGTAAGAGCGTGTGTACAGGAGAAATTTATAAACCCCGGTATTAGTACCTTAGGTGTGTGGGCATTCCTGAGGGGACGGTAATCCGATTCAAATAAACAGGGCCTGGTGCTTCCACAAAAGATCGCATCTGTTAAGCAGTGGAATACAACTCTGTCTTCTGTGCTTGTCTAATCGGTGGGCTCATTTTAATTAACAAGGACAACACCGAGCTTTTAAATCTAAAAGTAAACATGAGTCAACAGAGCATTATATATGTAGGTTGAAAATAATGACTAAAGGTGCAATCGCATCCAAACAACACCTCAGAAACAGATAGAAAAAATAAAGCCAGTTCACATCACACAGCTCGTTTCAGGAAATAAAGAGTTCAGCATCATTCAACTGGTAGCTTCTGTTTGGTTAAGCAATCATCAAGCAGAAATCATGGTTCATTACAAATCCCAACAGATATTCCCTGTTCGAGTGGTTAAATATTTCTTTGAAGGGAAGAAACCCCCTCTATTCCTTTTAGATTTTAATTTTCTGCACAGGAAAAACTTTAAAATAGGAGTCAGAGGATCTAAATCTCTCAATTATCTTACATGTCGCCTCAGACATATCACTTAAAATCTGCGATTCAGTTTTCCAGCTATAAAACAAAGACATGAACTGAAATGATATATGAGGCCACAGAACTCTAAAATTCTAGAATTTTCTCTTTGATCTATTTCCTCACAGTGTTCTATAAATTAGGACCCTTTTACTCAGGAACTATGTGTTTTTCAGATATAAAATGTCATTGAGATGATCACTGAAAGTCAACGACATAAAATAATAGTGAAAAAGATGCCAATTTAGGTAACATGAGCAGGGATGTGGTGCTGTGTATCACTGCATCCTTGGGAATGTTTGAAATAGACTCAGTGCTCAGCATATATTTGATAAATTCAAAAGATCCTTGCAAAACACTTAGCCTTCCTCAATTGTTTTGGAAGATATTTTTTCCTGTATGTTTGTTTGTTTTGCTTTTGTTTTTGATAAAGAACTTCTTTGCTTCAACTTCTCAGTACTAATGCTGGATGATGTAGAGGAATTAAGGAGGTCTCATAATGGGTAAAATCCCGAGAAAATCTTTTTCTTGGTTTTGCAGTTTTACTCTAAACCTTCAGCATAGCGCACAGGGCTGTCTTCTCAGAGTATACCCTCAAGGCAGTCATTCAATGGACCATTCATCCCTTCCATGAATATTCCTTAGGCATTTACCCTGAGTCAGGTACCTATGCTCCATGCAAGGTAAATAAAATGAACAACAATCCAGTTTTCATGGAGCTTATATTCTCAAGGAGAAACACAAGGAAAACAACATATAAGTAGAGTATGTGACAGAAGAAAACTTTCAGACCGTACTCAATTTTATGGGGGAAAAAAAGAATTAATTAGGAGAAGGAGGGATGGGGAAATTGGGGTGAGGAGGCATTTCAGGTAGGGTGGCTCTGAAGAGATATTTTAGGGGACATCATATGGCAAAATAAAGGCAGCCAATGGAAGATCTGAGAACCCAGAGGGCTACCAGAGACAAGGGCAAGCACCAATGAGAAGTTGGGGAATTCAGACAACACTATTGAGGTCTCCCATGGTGGCTTACTAGTTGTATGGAATCAAAACATCTCATTTGATCTCCGGAACTTACTCATCTTCTAACTACGAGTTTGTCACGCACAGCATGGTGATTACAGTCAACAATACTGTATTGTATACTTCAAAGTTGCTAAGAGACTAGGCCTTAAATGTTTTCACCACAAAAAGAGAGATGATAATTATAGACGTGATAGAGGTGTTAGCTGCCCCTACGGTGCTAATCCTATTGCAATAGAGAAAAATATCAAGTCAACACACTGTACACCTTAAGCTTACACAGTGATATATGTCACTGACGTCATTCATTCATAAATAAATACATAAATAAAGCTGAGAATGAAAGATCAAAAGTCTCATTCGACCTCTTTGAACCCCGGTTTATCCCTAAGTATTAGGGATTATAATATTGCCTCACAGGATTGCCAGAAGGATTACATGGAGCCAAAAAAAGTCTTTCAGTACCATCCCATGGTCTGCCAACTGAACAAATCCCCTGGCATAGCACCCTAGGTGGTCTGGACCTACTTTTCTAGCTGCATTTCAGCCTATTTCCCCTCCCTCACCTTTGACCCAAATACAATGTGTCCGCACAGATCCCTAAATGTGCCAGTATTTTCCATTTGTCCCTGCCTCACACCGTTGTTCCCTCTACTTGAAATATTCTCCACGTCCTTCTTGTCTTAACTCACTTTTACTTGCTTATCAAGACCTGATTCAACCAATACTTCTTGCCACTCTCTCACAGTCCACTGACAAGCTGAGCCCCCTTGATCTGGAGCCACGAATTCACTGCTTTGTCTCACCCTCTACTGCACCCTCCCTGAGAAGGGAAACAACTCCATATCTGCACATCAGATTCCTACATAACCTGGAACAAGTGGGTGCTCAATGAATGTTCATTGGGTAATCCCCATGTCAGCTGGGATCTCCTTGGTGCTAAAAATCTGGACATAACTGGCTCCCACTGTGAAGTTCACATTTCTAGTGTTAGTCAAGAGAAGCTGGATTGTTCCATAATAACAAAGATCCCCAAAGCTCAGTGGCTTAAGACAAACAGAATTAGCTCTCATTCATGGGACATGTTCAACCCAGCTCGGCTAGGGGATCAGCTCATCATAGTTCCTAGGACTCAAGAAGTCAGAGGCTCCTTCTTGACACCTGATTCCTCAGTTACCACCCAGTTCCCAGTTCCCAGAAAGAAGGGAACTCTTGAATGTCTGAAAGGGTTTGGCTAGAAGATTCTCAAAGACCATTTTCTAATTTCTCATCAAATTCTCAGTTTCCAATTTGACTAAAATTTTTATGAGAACAACTCCTTTAAATATATTTCAAGAGCTAAGTAGGATGGGGAGAAAAGTTCCACACACACACACACACACACACACACACACACACAGTGCACATGTATATATGGAGCTATGCACACAACTTTCAACCACTAGTATTGAAATATCACAAGAGCTTAAAGTCCTGTAATCGCCAGTGCCAACTGCTGCATGTTTGGGAAAGAGGTGATTTACCTGGTGTTCTGCTACCTGGGCAGTCATATTGCCTTAGGGTTAGGTTTCAGAGCCATACATATGTAGGAGTTTTTTCCCCTCCACCTAAAATAAAACCTAGTTCCACCAGTGGATAGTGAGTGATATTGAGCAAGTCATTTAATTTTTCTGAAACTCAATTTTGCAACTCTAGTAATCAATAGCACTGGGGTCATAATAATAAAGCAGTAACAGCTTACAACCATTGGGCATCTATGTGCATGCATTACCTTAATTCATTCTCATTCTCACACACACACACACACACACACACACACACACACTATTGACTGGTGCTATTATCCTACTGCAGATTAGGAAGCCAAAGCACAGAAAAAGAGAAGTAACGTGCCTTGGGCCACAATTAAGCCAAGTTGAACTCAGGTCCAACTCCAGAACTAGAGCTGTTAATTCTACTCCTACACATCAGTAAAAGAGGACAATAGTGTCAAGAATCCAAATCTGTGAATACATTAAATGGAAACAGGTTTATGGAAAGCTGGTAAAATGTGAAGGTTAATTCTTCAAGATTACTATAAACCACTGATGACAAGAACCATGTTGCATTCATTTGCGTGTTCCCTGGCATACAACAGATACTCCATAAATGCTTGATGTATGCACTAAACACTAATTCAGGTGATCCACAAGGGGTATTATGGGACCATGCCTACTTGACCAAGTATGGTACTCTAGGTAAAAGTACCTGACCAGACTGTCAGTGAAGAATTTCTACCCTCTGGGAATGAGAAACCTGGAAGTTTCCAGAGACTGAAGGGCCTTGGAGCTGAGTTAGTTCAATAACTGTAATGTAGAGAAAGAGAGAGAGAGAGGAAAGAAAAAAAGGAAAGAGGAAGGAAAGGATGAGGGGAAAGAGGGAAAGAGAAAGAAAGGAGGAGGAGGACGACGATGAAGAAGAAGGAGGAGGAGGAGGAGGAGAATAAGAAGGACGAGGAGGAGGAGAAGAAGGAGGGGGAGAAGGAG